>NW_008235742.1:1649002-1689266 GCF_000691975.1 Corvus brachyrhynchos | reverse complement strand
GCCAAGCTGCAGGACGGGATCTGCTGGATCTCTGCGAGCCCTGTGGGGTTTATTCTTTGCACCACATCATGATTCAATTAACTGTTCCAACCCTGTCCTATCCTGCTGATTCTCTTTTCCCTTTTTTGTCTATCTTTGTGCACTTTTTCCCAGTGAAATTTGGGATTGTTTTTTTAATACATGTGTAGTATACTGGGTTCCTGTTCTTATTTTAAGCTTGTACCTCCTAAAGAAATATAAGTCAAGATCATAGACTGTCATTAACTTCTTCCTAAGCCAAACCAAATTATATTTGTTACTGCCTGTTGATGCAGGACATGCACGTCTAGAGATGGGACTGAAATCATTCTCTCAGTAGCCAGTCTGGTGTCTGACAGCCACCATCTCCTTCATATTTGTAACAGTGATCTGGAAAAAAGCAAGTCATAGCTTAAAAGCTGATTTGCGCAGCAAATAATTACAAAATAACTTTGAAGGCAGTTAGCTACTACAGAGTCGTTTTCATTGTTCAGTAACCTATCTTAAATATAGAGTAGGGACTTCAATATGTTCAGATGCAAGGGTGCCCAGGAACAGATAATGCATGTATAAGTTGCACAATGGAGAATCTCTATCTAGTGGAAAGCTTTACTGTTGAGAAGGACTTTTTATGTAATAACTGACAAACAAAAAATACCTGAAGCACCACTGCAGTTTGTGGCCTAAGAACAGTTCAGCTGCTAGTGGCACAAACAGACAAAGTGCAGTTGTATTGTCAGTGCTTTTAAAAGAATGCTGAAAAGTTGTGGAGGGTAGCTAAAGCAAGAAATAACTTTGTGGCTGAAAAAACTATTTCACAACAGGAACAGACAATCTACTTAGTTTGTCAAGACTTAGGAGGCAGTAATATCTTTGAAGCATCCACAGAGAGTTAAGGTAATGCTGAGGTCTAGTTGAATAGATGGATTTCCATTAAGACTTGGGCACTGTGTGGTGAACTTTGATATTCTCGAACTGGAAATAATATTAATTCTTAAGAGGATTCTTTGTATCCAGTGGAGTTGTGGTATATACTGCACTGTAAGTAGCATTTGCTGTATTAGTCATTCTGAAAGAATATGAATCTGTTTTCACATCATTTTGAGCTTCATGCCCTGCTTTTGTACTCTTGTTGTGTGCAATACAGGGTCACGTTTAGGATAACAAGCAACAGAGATTTTATAACAATTAAAATTCACAGAGCAGCCAGAACAAGGGGATTGGAATTCCAGTACATTATATAAAAACAATATAATTTGAGCAGGAACTCACAGGAAAAAATTAAGACCTATGAGTGAGATTCAGGAACTTCTGTTGGTTACTTTTTAGAATATTTTGCACAGGGGTGCTGCTGTCTCTCCTTAAAAGTAACTCATCTTTAGGTAAAAATGACAACATAGAGACATTCAGGCTGGTGAGATTAAACTGGGTCATAGTGCAGAATAACAGTTTATCTGTCAAGTGACTTCAAGCAGGGCCAAAGTAATCAATTTTGCAGGCAATACATGAAAGTTAATGAAAATGCAGAGATAAAATGATAACATATTTTGAAAATTATGGGTTTCCACATTACCATGGGTAGTTCTAACCTCTCAAGAAGATCAGACAAAATTTGTGAAGACAAGAGTAAAAATGTGATATCCCTAAGACAAGAATTTTATAGGTGATAGACTAGCACAATTATATATTTTTCAAACAATAACAAAAGAACAATTTGGGATGCAGTGCAAGTGCACATCATTTTGTGTTTCTGTATAAGTGAAGATGTGTTTCAATGTAACATTTTAATCTGACCAGAAGGGTTGGAATAATTCATTTTTGTCAGGGTTGTAGGTGACATCAGAATGGGGGCAAGAGGGAGCAGTCAGCACACTGGAGGGTGGTAGGCTTTTTATCCAGAACAACCATTCTTGTGAAAACCAGTGTTTTGCCTGAAAATGAGCAGGCTTAGATTCCTGAACTACTGACTAAGGGAATTTGTTTGTGGGGTTTTTCCTGGGAACCTGTAACGATTCTAGCCATGTCTCCGTAACTGTATTTGGTAAAAATGTTCTGGTTATGACTGCCCAATCTTAGTTTTTCTGTCTGCTTTAATGTATGTGGGTAACCCATGAAGTTGTTCTTTGTTCTTAATGTGCCACAAGTGCAGGTGTGTTGTAAGGAGTATGGAGGGGATTCGCCCAAAATTAATATTAAATTTAGTGACTCTGAGGGAAGCGTTGGTAAGAAAACAATTTTGCATGCACTGGACAGTGCAAATTAAAATGTGTTAATAGGCTGGCGTTTTTTGCCATTAAAGACTTGGTTTGTTTGTTTATAATTCCATATGCCTATAGTTCATAGCCTCATGTATCCTTAATTACTGATGAATGGTTCTCCAAAACCTATGTTTTGTGGCTGGTTAAATAATTCTTCTCTGTTCAAAGGGAACACTTCTTACTAGTGTTACTCACAGGACGAGGAACTGTAAATCTTCCATATTGAGAATGGACAAGATTCTGTGATTTTTTTCAGGAGCCAGATGAAGCTGATGTTAGCATCTCTGCTATTTGAAGGAGCTAGCATTTCAACATCCAACATGATGCAGCTGTAATGAAATGTTAAGGATGAGAGAGATCCAAGGACTGTTTGAAAAGGGAGAAACAAATGGCATACAAATTCTCTCTTTTTCACCTCTAGCTATGTAAGAAAATCATCTGTAAAATCTGCAAAAATCATTCACTGGGAATGACTTTGCCTCCAGGGAAGCCTGTTGAGTCTGTTGCCAGATTCAACCATAATTTCAGAATGGGAGTTCCTGTTGATCCTGAACACTATCAGATATATGCTGATCTATATAACATTAATTAAACCATATTCTCACCCTACTAAGTGTATGCACTCGCCGCTGAATTAACACATTTTGGTTTGGCCTTGCTCTGTAGGATTTTTGTGTTGAAAGCAGAATTCTCCAGACACTGAAACTTCTCCCCTGGCACATCTGATGTCCTGCCAGATGGAAAATCTGTCAGCATTTGTTTGGGTAATGAAGTCTTACAAATACTTGGTTCATTGCCATAGTTGCTTGGCACAGACAGCAGAAAATGTAGAAGCTTCAGTCATGCATAAGTCTTCATCCGCTTACACTGGAATTTAAGGGGTGTGCAGTCATCAGGAAGAAAGGAATTCTCAGGTTATTCATGGCCTCGAATTACATCAAAATTCTGAGTGAATGGACTCAGAGATTCATATAGATGTAAATTGACTAATTTGGGTATTTATTTTAAATTTTTTGATTACCTAAGTGCCCAGCCAGAAGCCCTGGATGCGTTGCCATCTCACAGAAACTTGTCCAACATGATACTGCACAAATGCTTATCTGGAGTTCAGCTTAATATTAAGACTTCTTGTATTGGCAATTTATGAGCTGAGCTGTAGGGAGTTTTTAAAAAATACTTCTGTTTCCACATCCAGTTAGACACATACTGAAAGCTGCTTTTAAAAACAATCTGTCTAGGCTACCTCTTTTCACAAAGTGAGCAGGAGCTGAGTTATCCTTCAGCTAAAGCCTTCTGTCACATTCTGCTAATGTTGACCAATGGGGCTTAGATTTTATTAGGAGACCATGTAGTGTGATAAAAGATATGGTGGGTTTTTTTTCTTCCCAGGAAAGGGAGGCAAATATTGTGACTGACATATGGAAATAATCAGACTCAGAATGAATGAAAAGTAGTGGGTTTATGGCAAAAAGGAGTCAGTGCTCTCCTCATATTATTTAATGGTTAGCTCCTCTTACTATAGATTGCATTCCAGGGCACAAGCAGAGATTTGTGCATGATCAGCTGTGTTACTGAGCAGATGGATTGTTTGCCATTGTACATCCTGGAGCTTTTATCAAAGCTTATGGCATTATTACTGGATCTAATTAATTGTCATTGTCAAGCCTGAGAGGCATGATTATTGTGTAGCATCCAGCTCAATTGTTCACTAATAGGGTGGGTCGCTCTTTTAGCCACCTAAAGATGGAAGCTGGTGGTTTTGTTACAATTATTGGAAAAACTGAGGAGTTGGAAAGGACTTAGCTGACCTAAAAGTACAGAGCGCTTTCTTAAGCACTTCAGCATCTTAAACATCACTCATCTGGATTCTTTTACATTCAGATATTGATTTCAGCCAAGACACTGAAAATTGTGGTGAAAACACTGAGTCTCAAAAGTGAATTATATCTCTGTGTTGCTGGCCTCTGGATAGCCTTGTCAGATCTTTCCACTACTTCAAAGGTGTTGAATAGCACAGGGCATAGGACTACACCTCTTAGTAGACCTCAGATGAGTCTTTTGAAGATGCAGTAACATTTACTCAGTTACTTTCTTCCTGTGGCCTGATAAGGAGCCAGTGCTGTTTCACAGTGCTTAAAATTGCCCCCTAAAATGTCAGTTTGTCTGGACTGTCTGCTAGAGTAGCAAGTATTGCTTATCAAGTTCTGCAACACTGGTACTTGACAGTAGAGGCTTTTTGTAACTGGTTTTTAAATTGTTTTATGTGGATAACAGTTAATCTCAGAAGTTAATGTGTTGTCATCCCCAGTATTTTCCTACTTTGGTCAGAATTTTATGTTCAGAAAGTTACAATTTTAAGCCATAGCAGAATCTAGCAGATTTCACTTCCATGTGTGCTTTCCTCGGTCATCAGCCAAGAAAGCAGCATTCTGTCATGCACAAGCAGTCACCATGGCTCTAAATATTTTTGTGAATTTATCACCAGTAGCTAATTCACTCTTGGGCACAGTATATTTGTCATCTATTAACAGAAAAAAATCAAAGGGTTTGGTTATCAATACCTTCTGAGAACATCATAAATACTGAGATGATTCACCAAAATCTAATCATTTTCTTGACACTTTTTGTCACACAGGTTCATAGCCAAGAACATTATGAGGCTGCAGCGTCTGGGGATAACCCATGTTCTCAATGCAGCAGAGGGGAAATCATTCATGCATGTGAACACTAATGCAGAGTTCTATGAAGGCACAGGCATCAGATACCATGGCATTAAAGCTAACGATACACAGGAATTTAACCTCAGTCGCTATTTTGAGGAGGCAGCTGATTTTATTGAGAAAGCCCTTTCCCAGAAGGATGGTAAGGCAAACTGAAATATCTTTCTACCATGTTTTTTGTGCACTGCATATGTTTCTTAGCAGTTTACTGTTGAAAATGGTTCTTTGCTCATATTATCAACAGAACAATCAAGTGAAAAATTCACATAATGGCCCTGCATCAAAGACACAAGAATACACAATGAGGCAGCTTAGTCTTCTGTTTATACATTTAGGTCTCCAGTACATGGCAAAGGGAACTCTGTCACTGCAGGGTTAACTTCGAAATGGGAAACAGCTGCTGCATCTTATTACAGTTTCTTTTGGGGAAGATATGTTTTTATTTTTCCTTAGAAGTGTTAAAGCACATTAAAAATATTTCTTAAAAAGTAAGTTCAGGGTCAAAAAGTTGTTTAAGGATATTAGAAATTTAAAGGCAGAAGTGATACAAGTAATGCAGGTGCTGAAGAGTACTCACATAACCTGTTACATGGGGTTTTTTCCAAATGTACAATAAGAATAGAGACTGTCACCTTACAGTTTTTATTACATTAAGTCATTACATTATTTTATGTGTTGATTGCCTCTTTATTTCTTAGGATTGCAGAAAAGCTGAAGGTTATATTTGCAATGTTGTTTATTGCCACATTTCTCTATAGTATGTTTCCTCAGAGCAGAAATCCTAGGACACAGTGCAGTGGGACAGATGGTGTTTGTGCTGTCTAACTATTTCAACTTACCAGTTATTTTTACACATGCTTAATTTCTTTCTTGCTTCGTGACTGAGCATTAAATAGGAGTGATGAGAACTGCCACAATTCTAGAAGTTTTTCCTCTGAAATGGGCAAAGGGGTACTGGAGCTGTGATGTGGGTTTTGACAGATGAAAATAAAGTTTACATCCAGTTTGGTGGAGTATGAACAATTCTAAAAATGGAAATGCAGCTCTTGCAGTTAGCATTGTGACTCACTGGAACAGGCTGCAAGAGGAAGGAAGGGTTTGCTGTGCCTCGACTGGACCTGCTCAGTTTGATCTCAGTAGTTGCAGAGTCAATCTCAATTTGCAGCAGCTCTGTTTGCTGATTCTTTCAGTCGTAGTTGTTTTTGTCTACCTTGCCCAGCACTGTTTTCTTAACAGTGGTAAACAAAGAGGAACTTCGGAGCTGGGTGATGTTGGAGCCAGTTTTAAGATTAACTGGCTGCTGCAAATAGTTTGTTTTGTTTGACATTAAAGTGTAGAGTAAGGGTAATGAAGAGAAGAGAAAAGAGAAGAGAAGAGAAGAGAAGAGAAGAGAAGAGAAGAGAAGAGAAGAGAAGAGGGGTATAATAGTATTCTCCCTCAATTTCATTTTAGTGTTGCAGTGCATGAAGTTCTGGAAGGCAGGTCTGGTATCCTGCAGGTCTGGAAGGCAGCCCTTCAGACACTGCCTTTCACAAAGAAAGGCCAGAAACCTTTTCCTTCTGACCATTTGCAGAAAAGTCAATTCTCTTCCATGTATATAATCAAGAATCTCTAAATTTTGCTTATTTATTACTACAGGCTCTCAAGAAATGTTGAGAATTAATTGTTTTAGCTCTTTACCATGCTAGTGGTTTGCCTTGAGCTGAGAAGCTTTTGCTGTTTAAGGCAAATGTAGTAACAGGATTTCTGTTGGGGTGATTCAAAGCAAGTTGTGGTTATGGTAAGAGTGGGTGTGTATGGTTCAGATGTTTTCTTGTCTCAAAAAACAGTTTACTCTGGAGAGTAGACTGGGGCCACATGTCCCACTGCATTTGGGAAGGGGGAAATTTCTGTGGCTGGAAAAGCACATCAAAGCAGAAGCAGCTGAGAAACAATAAAATCAGGTTAGATTTCTCAAAGGGAGCTGTGGCCTGCTTTTTTATTTTTGGATACCTCACTATAGGATTTACCCACGTGGTGGGTTAACCTTGGCTGGATACCAGGTGCCCACCAAGCCGTGCCAGCATGTTCCCTCCTCAGCTGGACAGGGAGAGAAAAATACAACAAAAGGCTCCAGGGTCAAGATAAGGACAGGGAGATCTCCCAGCAATTACCATCACAGGCAAAACAGAATCAACTTGAGGAAGTTAGTTTCACTTAATACCGATCAAATCAGAGTAGGATAATGAGTAACAAAACCAAACCTTAAAATACCTTCCCTCTACCCCTCCTTTCTTTCCATGTTCAGCTTCATTCCCTGTTTTCTGTACCTCCTGATCCCAAGCAGCTCAAGGGGACAGGGAGTGGGAATTGCAGTCAATGCACATTTTCACCTCTCCTTCCTCTTCATTCTCCTCCCCTGTTCCAGTCTCACCCACAGGAGACATCCAAGAGCTTCTCCATCGTGAGGCCTCCCCAGAGGCTGCAGCTTTGCATTAACTGCTGCAGTGTGGGTCCTGTCTTCCATGGGGGGCAGTCCTTCAGGAACAGGCTGCTTTAGTGCAGGTCTGCCTCAGGTTAGCAAGTCCTGCCTGAAAACCTGTTCCAGCATGTGTTCCTCTATCCATGGAGCCACAGGTCCTGCCAGGAACCTGCTCCAGTGCAGGCCTCCCACGGGGTCATGGCCTCCTTTGGGTGTATCCCCCAGCTCTGGCACTGCCCATGGGCTGCAGGGGGATGTCTGCTCTGCTGTGGCCCTGCATGGGTCACAGGGGGACAGCCTGCCTCACCACGGTCTGCCCCATGGGCTGCAGGGGAATCTTCTCCCCCGTGCCTGAAATACCTTCCCTTCTTCAGTCTTCACTGACCTAGGTGTCTGCAGAGTTTTTTTCACATATTCTCACTCCTCTCATTCACCTGCCATTGTGCAGCAGGTTTTTTTCCCCTTCTTAAATGTGTTACCCCAGAGGTGCTACCACTATCACTGTTTGGTTTGGCTTTGGCAGGTCCATCTTGGATCCAGCTGGCTCTGGCTCTTTTGGACATAGGGGAAACCTCCAGCATCTTCTCACAGAAGGCACCCCTGTAGCCCCTCCACCACCAAAATGCTGCCATGCAAACTCAATACAACCCACCTAATATGTAGAATGAGTTCCCTAATCAATCAGCTGGAAGCATTTTGTTGGTGCTGATGAGCAGCATGGTTAGATAGTTCTGCCTCTTGTTTCTGCACAGTGGCAGCTTCATCTACTTGAGTGTTAATGTGGCTTCGTAAATAGCTGGAGAAATAGCTGGGTATGATGCAACATGGAGTTAGTGTAGCAGTTGGCAGCAATGCAGCAAAAAGGCTGGATGTCTTTGAAGAGATGCAGTACATGGCAAACAGCATATTTGTCTTCAGTGTATTTTAAACTTCTTTTATTCGTGCTCTTTGGTACTGGTCATCTTTAGGAGCAAAGCTTGCCTAAACCACCAAAGACTGGAGAAGTGCAGTAAATAGACACAGTTTGACTCTTGTGATATAGTAGCAAATATGTTTTAGTGAGATTGTTTGATATGCAACCTATTATTTTTTTCTTTTGCATCATCCTTGATCACAGACTGTGTAGCTACTAACAGAGTGACAGCACCTTTCTTCCAACTTCTCCATGTCTCCTGTAGCATTTGGAATTCACAGTTCTCAAGCTGCAAAAGGACTAATATTAATACACTTCATATCCTAGCTGTTTCATATTGCTTTTCAAACATACATTCCACTATAACCCAAATTGTGACCTGTCTCCCCTGCAGGACAAGTGTTTGTGCACTGCCGTGAGGGCTACAGCCGCTCTCCCACGCTGGTCATCGCCTACCTCATGCTCCGGCAGAACATGGATGTCAAGTCTGCCCTCTGCACTGTCCGGCAGAAGCGAGAGATTGGCCCCAACGATGGCTTCCTGAGGCAGCTCTGCCAGCTCAACGAGCGATTAGTGAAGGAGGGCAAGCTCAAGCCCTAGAACAGAGCACTGCAGTATTTTTTTTTTTAAGTTTCTCAAACGTTTAGAGGATGTCTTAGGTGCTTTAGAGACCCAAATTGCAACCACCAACCTAAAGCGAGACAGAATTCCTGCTTGTCTAGTGCAAGTATCTTTCTTGAACTCGGTGACTGTCTTTCAAGATGGTACAAAATTGTGTCACTGTTTGGAGCTGTTGCCATAAAGAGATGTTTTTAGAGGGGTAACTCCAGTGATTACGTCTGTCTTCACATGTATTTCAGTGCCCCTGCAGACTCCATAGCATATGTGGTTTGCATTGACATTCAATGTGATTTATTTAAGGTTTGTCTTTAATCTCACCAGAGCCCCAGTTTCTGGAATCCCCAACACATCTCTTCACTCGCTCTTAATAGGAGCACTGTAATTTCTAAGCTTCTTTTTCATACACACAGGTGCCTAAAGTTTGAATGTAGGAGCTTCAAGGAATGGAGCAGCATATATACAAATGCACAGATGCACTCACTTAGAAAATGAAGTGTATGCAGTGTTTTGTGTGGATTTATGCAATATGCAGTGTGTGATAGTAAAGTCATTCAGAGCCCATGCTTGATGCACACTGTGTTTCCAAGAACAGTTGTATCTCCTGCTGTTACAATTGACATGAATAGTCTGTTACTAAATGTACTTTCATTTTTATTTTGAAATCATACTAGAAAAAAATGTCAAGAGCAAATGCTGAGAGAAAAACTTGAACAAGGAAGAAATAATATGACTATTTAGAAGTGCTTGTGGTGGATGTATAATTAAGTCCTAAGTATCTGAATATAATGGCTTTCAAAGCTTGTATGAAACTACAGTGTCTTTATCTCTTCTTTACTATCACTGTTTAGTAACACAGAATGGAATGACCACACATGCAGATTACTTCCAGCACAGGTGTGCTTACAAAGCAGTTTGCAGAAGAACACTCTTGACTTCTTGGATTGCTTGCATGGTATCATTAAATAGAAATGAGCATTGTAATGTACCACACTGTATAGGAAATATTTACGTTCTATTAAAATAAAGGATGTCTTGATTCTGTTTGCCATGCAGATGAAATGAGTCATTGCAGTGTTGGGAGAGGGAACTTTGTTTGCACTGTGCCTAAGTGTGTAAATGTGTGCCTGTGAGTTACAGCACTGTCTTGATGCAGATGATCTCCCACTGCAAACTTGGGATTGTTGGTTAAACCATCAGAAGCCGGGGTGGCTGTGTTCCATTCTTACCTGTGCTTTAATGTAGTTCTAGAATGAAACATCTTAACACAGTTTTAAACAGAAACACTGTGTCTTAGTGACACATGATCCCAGGTCTAGTTTTGTCTGCTCAGTTTAGTAATCAGAAATCACAAAGGACGTCCATACAGTGTTTTACTTCTGTTGCTGGGGTTGTGTGGTTTGGAGATGTGGGAGTGGCAGGGGGAAGTTCTGTGTACCAAGGTAACTTTCTTGAAGTTAAACTGCATTATTCTGCTTGAGCACCAGTCTTACTGTTGCTCCTTCCACAGGACGGAGCTGCCACTTCAAGTAGCCTTTTCTCTATTGTGTCCTTCAAAGTGACGACTGGGGACCACTCTACACAGTGTTTCCTGTCACATCTCCACTGTCAGTCAGTATTCAGTGTTGCCTTGAATCACGATGGTTCAGTAATAAAAAGCAGTCGTCAATTCCACTAGCTAATTACATACATGTCTGCTTTCTCCCATTAATTCATTTAATCAGGAGTAAATGCTTCTTCAAAATTCCTAGTTGTTAATTTCATGTTGTGTGAAATAGGAGTAGTGGGTTTAGAAATAGGAATACTGGCCTTACCTTTTCTACAATACTGACTTTTCATACTGCAGTCTAATTTATAAATTACCCTTTTAAAATTTTTACTATAAACATAGATTTTTTTGGTCTTGTCTCACACCATGTATTCTTAACACCTATTTGCACTATAAGGAAAAAAAAGGGAAATTCATGTGGATGCACTTTGTCTTTCATCTGTTACTTGGAAGTCAAAATTCCAGTCCATTAAAGAGCTAAGAAACCATCAGGCATTAGACCTTTGTTACTCTTGGATAGATTGTAAGAAGGCTGGTAGTTGTCAGATTAGGACCAGAATGGTTTGTTAAAATTGAGTCTGTTTATCTTATGGCTGTGTTTCTGTAGTTGTCAATATCAAGAAACACTGAAAATCAAAACAAGGGGGAATGTGTTCTTATATTCAATATAATCTTTTACTTCATGGGACACTGGTCACTTTTATGGTAACTCTGGCTCATTTGTCTTAGTAAAATAAAACTGGTTTAGCAAATGTTTTGTAATACAAGGGTGGAGAGGCATAAGTAAGACAATGTTATAAATTAGTTTGGAAGGTGAGACGATATATCGTATTTTAAATTACTGATAGGCAACTCAGTAATGAAACCATTTCTGCTTTTAGAGCAGGCTAAAAATAGTTAGAATGTCAGCCCACTGCTCTATTAATGGATCATACCCTTTCTCTTTTAGTTTTGCTCTCCAACTACAGTCACGTTCAAATTCCTCTGCCCGTTTTAGCTGGCCAAGAAGATCTTGTATGCCTCTAATCCATAGTGATATGCTGTATACTTCTAAATTTCTCCTTCTGATTGTAGAAGGAAAGATTGCATAAAACATGGGAAAGAGAGCTTTCTTTCCATGTAATATGAAATTGAGAAAGTATTGGAAGAAAAGAACTTTTTATTCCTCTGAAATTGCTGTGCACCTGCCCTTTGCTGTGAGATGTTTCTTACAAGAACGCTAATTTAGGAAGATACATTTTAAAAGAACTGTTTGTTGCAAACAGCAACACTCTGTTTTTGGAGTTGAAACTCCTTGGCCACAGCTAAAATAGAGTCATCAGGATTTACATTAATATGTTTGTCCTGAACAGCAGTGTGGTAATTTTTGTGCAGGTAGTACCGTGGAGAAGGGATGGTGTCTCTATAAAATATGCATCTATCATGGAATGAAGATCTCTACCTTGCCAAGTCTAGCACAGTGAAAGAAAAAGCAACAGCTTAGAGTTTTTCATTCTTAAGAGTTAGTGAAGTTAGAGAGGGGGGGAAGAGAGAAGGTGAGAAGCTACTCATACTTTACAACAAGGAACAAAGATGAAAGTTCAGATAGACAAAATGATGATCCATGTAAAACTAAATTCACTTACACTGAACTCTTTCTTAGCTGATGAATAAGTACAGGAAAGAAGTCTGTAACTAAAAATAGCAAACTAAACTAAACTAAAACTAGTGATTAAAAATCAAAAATAATAACATTTTATAGTTCTTTTTTCATCCCTTGGTCCTGCAGTGAGACTACAGTGTTGGCAAGTGTTGTACCCTGGTATGCAACTCTGCACCATGGGTACTGCCAGAAACCACCACTTCATGAGAGAATGTTGCACTCCTGAAAAGTGAGCATTTCATTAAGTTATTTCAAACTTAGAATTAATAATATCTGAATGCAGAAGTAGCAGCCACAATATGATGTATTGTAATTCCATTTTTGGGTGCCTGTATTAAAATTGGACACCCTTTTCTTCTCCAGTAATTATGATTGGTGATGCGAGTGATGTGAGAATTAATCTTCATAAAAGGCCTTGGAGATGAAAAGCACTGTGTATAAGAGTAATGCATGCTCTCTGAGTTGAAAAACAAATTTGTGTCAAATACACGTTCCTCCTCCTCAGCAAAGAACAACAGCAGAAAGAATATTAGCAATGTTTGTTTTCATCATTCAGATACTTTCATTGAGCTGCCTTCTGTTGTCCAGAACTAATTAAATCTCTGATGCCAGAAGTAGAAGCAGGAGTTTTTACCTTCTTTTATTTTTTATATTAGTTCTGCTAGTTTACTATGATGTTTTAGCACAGAGAGACTATCTAGTGGAATCTTTCTTAGTTTAGCACAGAGGTTTCTTCTAAAATTACTTTCTGAGCTTCACCAATGAGTAAAACCAGAAACAGAACAAGACTGAGAGGTGTCTTTTAAGGACTTGCTGGTGAGAATTAGTGTCCTATTAATTTCTTCTGCAAATAAATCCTGGAAATTATCAACTGTTGGTTGTGTGTTTTAATTCCAATTCCTGTGTGTCGCTGGCTGGCTGACTCACCAGATGGAGCTGTAGGCTTGTTATTCTTCCCTGGAGAGTCATCACTGAGTCCCTGAACAATGCTGTTGTGTGAATCCAGTGTATTCTTATCACTGAAAAAGGCAAGCCACCAGAATGATTTATCAGTCTCTGGTAGGAGAATACTAAGAATCAGTTTGTTTTGGCTGCTTGCAGGAGATCACACCGCAGCACTCAGGCTGTTACATTCACACCGTAGTATGTGACACTGCAAAATTCTGAGACAGCTGGAAGTTGATCGGGAAAGGCTGCATCATGGAAAAATAAACAACCTGTTTGAGAAGCAAAGTTCTTGATCATGTCAAAAACTGAATTCCTGGGCAGTGTGTGAAGTATTGTCACACTGTCCACAGGTAGCTCAGATTGCACGTGTACAGCTTCGGGCTTGGATGCTGAACAGAACCCCCTTTGGCCCAGGTGTGGGCAGAGCGAGCACCTGAAGCTGGAAGTGACTGAACCAATTTAAGAAACTGGTTTAGATGTGCCTACCTTCGTTGTAGGGTTGCAATGCCAGCGTTTCAGGACAGATGCTTGAGTTCAGAAAGCAGCAGCAAAGGATTCAGGCTAAGTACAGGATGCCAGTTAACGCCTTGTACCTGCTCCCCTGATGTGTCTGATTCGCTCTAAGAGCAGTGTACTGGTTTTGGCTGGGGTAGGGTTAATTTTATTCCCAGTGTCTGCTAGGGGGCTGTGTTTAGGATTTGTACTGAAAACAGCGATGATCTTACAGAGATGTTTTTGTTACTGCTGAGCAGGGCTGCCACAGAGCTGAGGCCTTTTCTGCTTCTCGTAGGGCCATGCTGGGGAGGGGGCAGGGGGTGTGGGAAACTGGGGGGAGACACACTGAGACAGCTGAGCCCAACGGGCCAAATGGATATTCCAGACCATTTGGCACCGTGCTCAGCATATAAAGTGTGTAGTGATGGTGTTAGTCCTCCCAAGTAACAGCCACACGTGGTGGGGTCCTGCTCTCCTGGAGGTGACCGAGCACACCTGCTGCCCATAGGAGGAATTAATGCCTTACTTTGCTTTGCTGCATGAGTGGCTTTTGCTTTTCCTATTACAATGTCTTTATCTCAACCTGCTTTTAGAGCCTTTTTTTAGGTAAGAGCTTTTACCCTTGGGACTCTGTCCCCAGTCCCAGTTGGTGGGGAGTGAGCGAGCGGCAGCGTGGGCTTGGCTCCTGGCTATGGGCAAACCACAACACGTGACTGAGGATGGTATTTTTCAGCTCAGAAAACAGCAGCTCAGTTCTGAATAGAAGGGGTCCAGTATCAGTCCCACCCTGGTAGCTGAGGGCTCATTCTGAGAACACACTATCCTTGATAACTCCTTTTTTTTTTTCCTGTGCTTCATTAAGAGTACAAAAATCTTATTTTTTGTGGGGTGCTGCAGCACAGACCATATCTGCTATGCTGCAGAAAGGACTGTGAGCAGGCAAGCAGCTACAGTATGTGAAAGAATGTTTTTGTAGTTAAGGAATCTGAATCTGTGAGATTTGGGCTCTTTTCTGGCATCTATTAGGCTGCCCTCCTAGCTTATGGACAAGAAGTTTTAAGCCACAGGCTGAGTATAGCTTCTGATTTTTACATTCAGAAATTTTTTTGGTATTATTTCTCCCAGTGGGTTATACAGATAAATGTTAAGACAGTTAATACAGGGGATTGTTTAAGTGCTCAAGAGAAACTACATCAAGAAAATTTTTATGTTTTATGTGACAGGTGATTAAATGAGATTCTCTCTAGAAGGCCTACACTTACAATGATAGCTTTTGGAAATATTCTTTAGGCAGATGCTACAGGAAAAGAAATTAACAGAAGCTGAGATTTGGTGGATACATATAATTCTGAAGGCATTTAAACAGGGGAGTAAATAGGTAGCAATGATTCAGTGATTACCAGTACTCACCTTTCTCCTGCTCTCCTGTTCTGCTTTTCAGCTGTGCTCTGTGATGCCACAAGCTGCCATGTCACTTTGGACAAGGTCTCTATTGGTGGATATCCACACCTGGTGGTATTCCTATCTGACAAAAATAATACCAAAATCTTTGTTTAGTTCCTGGTCCTTCAGGACTTCAAGTCCTTCACAACTTGTTCAGTTTAGCTCTAAGCTAAAAATAGATTTACTTGTAAGTAAGCAAAATTATGTTTAGAAGAACGTTTGCAGTAGATGAGAGTTTGGGTTTCCTGTATTTGTGAGAACATCATTAACTGCTTTGACAAAAGGAGGAAGTTAGTAATGAAAGAAAATCAGTGCCACTGATGATGATGATGATGATTATAGAGGAAAAAGAATCAGCGTATCAGAGGCAAATTACTTGACAACAGTCTGTATTAAAGAATGTATTAAGAATATAACCTGACTGGCTGAGGAGAAAAAGATCTTGTAGAAAGAAAATAGTCTGTTGTATTCCTCCATAAAAACAGAGTCATTTCTGAGGTGGTAGGATGCCTAGGATGTGGGCTGGGGAAGGGAGGAAGGGGGACTGACTGTAAGGGCACACTGTTGCATAAAACACAATGCATGATTTCTTCTAGACATTCTTTGGTGTATTTGGAAAGGAGAGCACTTCTGAGAAGGCTGATTTCTAATTTTGAGCTGAGCAAAAGGCTAGCAATGAAACATCTTACAAGATATTCCAGATGCCACTGTTTTAGGAAAGAACCATTGCAGAGAGCAGCTGTGCTAAAGCTCAGCCTCAGTACCACCGGTGCATCTGCTGGCTGTGCCTGTGTGTGTGTGCCTGAAGAGGTGAAATGTCCCCAGGTCGTTGCTGTTGCTCATGATCAAGGGCACACCGAGGGAGAATGCACCTACAGCTTAAATTTGGTGACACCTCTTTTCTGTACCTGGTCAGGGGAATTGTCAGAATGGAATGCAAGCCATTCTGAGTGTTACAGCAATAGGGGGAAGTCAGACTGAACCATTTTTGAGTCTCTTCTACAGGAAATATTTTTGTGAGAAAGTATGTGACAAGCATGGCAGTAACACACACGTGTCCCTGTACTGCTTTAAGCAAACATTTTGTTTTCAGTAGCTGTGATAGGCTCAGTGTAATATCTAATCTTACTAAAGGCTGAGATGCTTTCTGATTAATGTATTCAGCCTAACATCATTTGCAAATCACTTGAAAGTGTATGTGGTCTTGAGACACAGAAATTATGATATTTTCACCACTATCATCTTGTTTTTGCAAGGAAGAATACCATAGATGAGATTCTAAAACATGATACATAAATACATCTTAGGCATAGATGCCTTAGACCTAAAGTCATCAGTTCTCTCTTTTTGTTGGTTATATGATGACTGGAAATCAGTCTGGCCATGTTCTTGTGTTTAAAATAAGCAAATGTCCTGTTTCCAACACTTCCACAGGATGTCAGCAGAAGTAGTAGTGTGTGATGAATTTAAAGCAAATGCAAATATGTGTAAGGGGTTTTTTTCCAAGAGTAAAAAATGTGAGAAAGAGCACATCAAAAAGTATGATGTACAACATTCTGGCTGTTTAACCTAAAAAACATATCCCAAGTAACTATTTTAAAGGAAAAGTAAACACAACTTCTCATATTGAAATGAAGCTCTTCCCTGTTTCTTCCAGTATATCTGTGAAACAAAATGTAAAGCACCTTGATTTGGAAAGGGAAAAAAAGCTACCCTAACCCTAATCATTCCCCTGCAGAGGCTGAAAAGCAGAACTCCTGAGCTACAGTTTCTAGATTTACTTACTTTATACAGCAAGCAAGGGAAGAGGAATAACAAGAGCAATAGTAAAAAGTCTGCAAAACCTTTGGAAAAGACAATAGCCAAAGTTCCAAATACGGATGGAGGCAGAAGCAAGTTTTAATTATACCATTGTTAAAAAAAAAACCTGCAGAAAGACTTGTCAGGTTGCAATTCATGGTAGTCTTGTCTATCACCATTTGCTGCCAGGCTCAAAAATTAAATGAATATGAGAAGTTTTTGCATGAAAGTTGTAAAATATTGTCACTAACCCACCCCCACACACCCATTTTATTTCACACTGACAAAAGCTGAGATGAATGAGTTGTTGTCTGGCCCTTCCCACTTTGTATAGTCATTGGCTGGCTTGGTTCTAAAAAGGATTTTAAAAAGGGGAATAATGTGCCTTTGCCTGGGATCTGAGACTGTCAGGGTGCTGAAAAGCTGATCCGTGAGCTGCCACCATGCAGATCTCTTGGGCTGTGTGCGCTGTCTGCGTCGTGACACAAATTACATTTCAGTCTGCTCAAGGGTGGCAGATGTTTAAAAATGATGCTACAGAAATCATTCCTGAGGTCCCTGAAAATACAGAAACACCGATGGAGCAGACTTTCAGCAACAACAACACAATGAATCAGGCAAAACATGGAGGAAGACACATACAACAAACTCCAGACCTGAATGGTAAGAAAAATCTCATTATTGTTTTGGATCATAGCAGAAAATTTGTGAAAGAATACTTGGTATCATATGTGTTTGTTTATTAACACTTTTGGGTGTGGCCCAATTGCTTTAAGTGGTAGGGATTTACATCTACTGTTGAAGAAGTATGAATATAAATATTAGAAAGAATATACTGGAGTTTGCTGATGAAAACATTCTCTGCTGAACATTGCTACTCTGCCCAGCTGCTCTCTGCAGACAACTCCAATACATAAAATCTGTAGTAGATATTACTAACACTTCTCTGTGTTTTGTGAGGAAATATCACAAGTCATCTTTCCCTCTTTAATATTAGGATGGGGCAATGGGTTGACAGTGGAGACAATAATATAAATTCTCAATATTTAGGAACATGCACACCAGTTGTGATTAAGATCACACATCAAAAGTGGCACACTGAGGTTGTGCTCAGTTAAATGAGAGAAGTGTGCTGCTCACTGTCCTTTGCTAACAGACAGATCTTCAGTCAGGTTCCAGCAGCCAAAAATGCTTCATGAATACATGTCACTGCACTTGACCAAATGTCTAACTTTAGCAGTGGTGCAGAGCACAAGGCTTTTGAAGGAGAGACAGAAGTTGGAAAGCTAACACCAAACAGAGAAAGGTAGCTTTAAAAAAGTTTTCTGCTGGAAAATAGGGCAAGCTTGGTCCTCCAACACAAAGCATAAAGCACACAGAGCAACACAGCAACAGACCAAACTTAGAGTTTCCACAGTTGTGCATTGCAGACCTCATTGCCTCCTTTTTCTGGGGACAACTGGAAGGCAATTGTGAATTTCTGCTGCAGCTGTCAGTTAAGGCATTTAAAACCACAGGGTTAACAATATTTTAAAAGAAAAAAAAAAAAGGAGAAGAAGTAATGCTTTTGAGAGTGGGACCTTAAAAGGTTCTTAAATTCGTAAGAGGGAGGGTACTCTGTTTCTCCCAGGCAGCCCCACCAACCACCTGGTCAGAGCAGGTTGGTTTTTTTGCCACATCTGAATATATTCATTTTCTAGCCTCTTACTACTCTGACATCCACTGATGGGAACCTGCCCCTCTGCTATGTGCGTATTTTTTGAAGTGGAAAGGACATTACCTTAAGAAATCGAAGAGTGAAGGAGACTGGGCAGTTGTTAAAGATCCACAATGGTCTTGAATACTTATTTTGTCATCTTTAACATAAGGAATCAAAATTATAATCCAAAGGGGCCAGACCTTTCTGGAACACAGGACCATGAACGATTGTGCACTGTGTTCAACCTGCACACTTACAGGACAGGATATAAATGCACATAATATAACCTAGAGACCTGAGGAAAATGCCTGGATGTTTAACTGTCTGTGCATTATGGTGGTAAAATACACCCTATTCAATGTTTGGTTTTCTTATTACAGACAGGCATCATTTTCTTAGATGCTTAAGGAACTTGGGAGTATTAGACTAAGTGCACATGGAGTTCAATTGCCAGTATTTTTGTCACAGCTGACAAGGATTGTTTAATTTCATTAATGCAGTCCTTCAAACTTTTATAAAATGAAACCTTGCTAGCTGTACTTAGACAAATATAAATCTGAGCACTAAAAGTCCTGTTTCTGTACTTCACATTTCCTGAGGTTTTCCTACCAGAAGCTGAAATGTCTGTACAAATGCTGTTCTGTCATTAATGATTCAGGGTCAGAATTCTCTTTTGCTGAACTAAACCTTGTACACAGTGAGGAGAATGGGCCTAACAGACACAGCCTTCTCTGTGAGCTGACCTTCAAAGGCTTCCACCACAAGTAATGTTCCTGAGTTAAAACTCTCCTTTTGACTAAGAGAAGAATATTAATATGTGTTTATCTAGATGAAGTTGTTTGATAAACACTTAAAAACCAAATATTGTGTCTTCT
The DNA here is from genome assembly GCF_000691975.1 of Corvus brachyrhynchos. Classification (NCBI taxonomy): domain Eukaryota; kingdom Metazoa; phylum Chordata; class Aves; order Passeriformes; family Corvidae; genus Corvus; species Corvus brachyrhynchos. The sequence goes on along the minus strand of NW_008235742.1, from coordinate 1,669,827 downwards.
CAACAAGTCGATTAACCAAGCATGTCATTTGGGAAAAGAGACACTTTTGGGAAAAGTTATGTTGCTATACAGTTGGAAAGTTTCTTAATACTTAATGTTTCATTTGCCTATAGTTATCCATTGAGAAAAAGGAGAGGAAAAAATCTGTAAGGTTCCTAATAGCCAGAAGGTGCCCCTAGCTGTCTGAAGGAAACTATGTGGGACATGTGGAATTATCTCAGAGAGTAGTAAACTTGGAAAAGCTGGTGCCTGGATAGTGGGAATTCCTTAGTGCTGCTGTTACCTGCAATTTCTCTAACCTGGAACACAATATGCAAGATAAAAATCACTTAAGGAACACTTTTTTTGTTGCAAAAGAATTTAAATCTGGAGTCAATATCTGAAGCCAATAGAGTTAAACGAGAGCAGTGGGGGAAAGTGTTGCTCACAGGAGAATACTGTCAAAAAATCCCAGCTGCTGCTGGGGCTGGGCTCCAGCAGCTCCATTTCCCCCCTGCACAGCACTGACATGAAAGGTACCTGGTGGATTTTATTCACCAGTTTGTACATTGTTGTTCAAGGGTCTCACAGCTAGAGCAGTCAAATAGTCAGGAACTGCAGGAGTGAGTCCTTTGAGATATTTCTCCTGAAAATCTGCTGTTCAAGACATTCAGCTTGTATCTAGCTCAGAGAGGGATCTGCTACAGAAGCTGTCGTGTTTGACACTGGCCAAACACCAGGCACCCATGAAAGCCACTTGCTCACCCTGCCCTGCCACAGCTGGGCAGAGGAGAGAAAAATTAACTAAGGGTTCATGGGTTGGGATAAGGACTGGGAGAAAACACTCCAAGGGCAAAACAGGCTCAGCTTAGAGGCACAAAGCGAATTCATTACTAACAAAACCAGAGGAGGATAATGCGAAGTAAAATAAGCCTTTAAAAACACCTTTATTCCCAAAACCCCTCCCTCCCCCACCGACAGAGCGCAGGGAGACGGGGCGTGGGGGGTTTGGTGGGAGCTTTCTCAGGGATGGCAGGGAAAGCAGCCAGGCATCATTAACGCGTCCCTCCTTCGCAGATGCCTCCGACTTCAGCTGCCGGGAGATGCGCACCACGCGCTACGTGACGGACGGGCCCTGCCGCAGCCTGAAGCCCGTCAAGGAGCTGCTCTGCTCCGGCCACTGCGAGCCCTCGCACCTCCTGCCCAACTCCATCGGCAGAGGCAAGTGGTGGCGCCAGAATTCCCTGGATTACCGCTGCATCCCCGCCCACAGCCGCACGCAGCGCATCCAGATGGCCTGTCCCCACGAGGAGACTCGGACTTACAAATTCCGAGCTGTCACGTCCTGCAAGTGCAAGCGCTACACTCGCTACCACAACCAGTCTGAGCTCAAGGACTTCGGGAAGGAAGCTGCCAGGCCTCAGAAGAACAAGAAGCCCCATCTCTCCAGAGCCAGGAGCAGCAAATCTAACCAGCACGAGTTAGAAAATGCTTATTAGAAGGTGGCTCTGGGTGACACAGACTAGCAGCTCTGGATGTTTTGTAAACCATCAAAAGGCACTCAGAGGCCACAGCATGATGTTCTGACTGCAGTAGGTTCCAATTCCTTCTGCTAAGCTGGGTCAAAGGCTCACATAGGCAAAAATCTATCAGATTATAGCACTTATGGTCTGATAAGAGAATGAGATAAAGCGAGCTGGAGGTAGCTGGAGGTACCCCTTGGAGGTTCACGGGAGTTTGTGTGTCTTGTGCGAGTAGGAAGGCAGAGGAAAGTGAAGCTGTTATGGTGACAATCACGCTTTGCTAGAAATCATTCCACTCACTTTATGTGAAAAGAATATTGAGATCCCTTTCCCAGACAATGATGCAGGACAAGCTTGCAATTAGGGAAGCACCAGGAGAGTCAGCACTCTCTGAAGGAGCCATAGAAAGTTAGGGGTAACAGGGATTTCAAGTTATGGTGAATGAAATCAAATTGTTGAGAAATTAACACACTATCAGATGTCCTCGTGCACCAGGTGTTTCCTCTCAAACACAGAAATCAAAATCCGACACTAATGTTCTCAAAACAGAAATAAAAGTGTGACAAATCTGTTTCATACTTTTAATTAAAAGATTATGGGGTCAACAGATTCAAAACTGAGATCTGGCAACTAAAACCATATTGATTTAGGAACAATGATTTGTTTTAGGGACAATTCAACAAATTCTAGTAAGTGGAGCAGATTTATGAAAGGGATGCTCCTCTCAAACCAGATGACCTCACTGATGTTTGTCCTGTAAACAGCTGACAATATACATAGTTTAACATAGAAGATACTGATTATTCCTTATTTCCTAGAACAGGTTCGACTTTAATATCAGCTTAGATACGTCCATTTACATTTTCTGTTCTGTAGAGTTTGGATTATCTGGCCACACACTCTGTAGCACTAAAACTGTGCAAACCAAGCTCTGTGAGTAAGGTGGTGGTTCTGCATTAAAAGTGAGCCTCTGCTAAGTCATGAATTCCTCTAGAAAAGTCTTTAGTAGATGCAGCTTTGGTAAGACTTTAGTTTGGCAGCAACTTTCCTTTACTTGGCATCTCAGCACTCAGACTAATGTTTGTGTTTTTACATTAAAGAATATTGTTAGAAAGTGAATTGTCACATAGTGTATACGTCCTGTAGAACTTATGCTGAAATAATATAAACTGTGGAAATTTGCAATGTTGATAGGTTTTTCAGTTATTTTATGTGGGACCAGAACCTAGAGAGAAAAGGTATCATTTCAGAGAGTGAATTACGTATTTATTTTTTTTCCCAGAAATTATTTATGCAATGTTTTAACTTGTAGAGAATGAGAAGTAATACTGCTTTAAAAATATTAGTCTGTTATTTTTAATTTTAAATACATTGTTAATAAAGTAGAAAGAATGACTAATTATAGAAAGACTCATTGATTTTCAGCTACAGTATAAAGCTGATTTCCTGCAAAGCCAGTGATTTACAGAACAGTCAGGGTGTCAGCTCCAGTTTCTGTGATGGAAGGTGTCGAGGTCCTTAATTCTAACAACCAACACATCCCTAAAGAAACTCCATCCCAGAACTCCCAGTTCTAGTGCATGATGTTTCTCATGGAAAAGGTCTTCCTGGGCAGATGAGTAGCTCAGAACTATTTCTGTATTCTCATTTCTGCTCGCCCTGGGGGAGTGACATTTCCTGATTCGTATGTTCACAACCAGATAAAGCCACGGAAGAAAACAATAAATCTGTGAACAGTCAATCAAGATTTCTTGATTGAAATCTGATTGCTTCAGATTTCTTTCATTGAAAAAGAAAAATGTGTGGAATCCCCTTGCAAGGGCTGCCAAGCAACAGCTAAAAATTTTTAGTTTGGTATTGTAAACGTATGCTCATTTTCATTTAGTCTTTAAGAAACATCTTCCAATAAAGCCAGAGAAAACTGAGCTTGGACTGGACATAGCGTGCAGGTCTTTCAACACAGATGTAAAGATGAACAGCTTTTTCAAGACAACCAGTATATAAGGTGTCCTTTTGTTACTATGATTTGATACCTCATATAAAAACCCCAAATAAACCATTGTCAGAACTGCAACAACATTTTCCTGACTTGTCTTTGACGTCATGAATTTGACACTTGGGGCTTAATTTTCAGAATTCAGTATGAGCACTTGCAACTATTGCTGAAGTGAGAAAAGCTGTTCAGTTTTCTGGGAAGGTGTTCCACAGTCTCACAAAGTCACTGGAATATTGTTTTTAAAGTGTTGGTTGTGATTAGCCAGTGAAAGAGACTTGCTCCACTTCATCTCAGACTTCATCCTAGGTTTCAGGCAATTCAGAAGCATCAGGCCTGCTTCAGATGAACCAGTAATGTCTTTCTCCCGAATATTTCACCTGGAAGAGAGCCTCTTCCCCCAGAAAAATGTGTTCTCCCACACAGTTCTTGTCTACCAAAAGCGCCAGTGTTTCCTGCTGGTAAACTGCCACTCAGAATCTTGCATTTTTCTGACTTACAAGGTCAGGATTCACTCTTTGCAAGTTATAAAAGCTTTTACAAGGATCCCAGTGGACGAGGAATCCTGGGGCACTTTTACTGCTGTATTTCCTCTCAACACCCATCCTGTTTGCAGTGACTTCTCACTGTTTTACCACAGGTTAAAGGTGGATGAGATGAGCAGTCTGCAGATATGATTGGTCTTCTGTAATCTTACTCCTGAAACATTCACCTCCAACCACCACTTTTGCAATTTATGTTATCAGGAGAGGAGTAGGAAATAGCAGTGTTTTGCTAACAGCTGGAAAAATCAAAATATAGGGTGTTTCAGAGGTAGACTGCTGCTTTCTCCTCCACCCCCACACCCATGTGGGTTCTTTTCAGACAGAGAATTTGGGCTTGTTTATTCATTTATTTATTTATTTTTGCAATCACCCTCATTTTTTTAATCTCTAATATAGATGTGCATGATCTGAGAGGAGATAGCATCCCTGACTGTGGGTTTGAGAAAGTATCTGTAGGAAATCTGAGTTTCTCTTTTACACAGAATTATATCCTTTCAGTTCTTTTCAAAGAATGGACAGTGACCTGCTAGGTGCTATGTGCTCCTTCTACAAAAGCATTAGATGGTTTTTCTTCAGAACTATAAACTCTTCAAACAGGAGTGAATGTCTTCATTGTAATTTTTGCAATAAAACAGCACAATTGTGCATTGTTTAGGTGCTGCTGGGATATAAGTAGTAACAGGTCACTGCTTTTACCTTCCCTTGGCTGGAGCCAGCTGCCTGTCAGAGCTGAACAGCTCCCATAATGGGCAGTCCTCAGAAAAGCAATCAAGTCACTTTTTTTCAGACAGAATTCATGATTTCTCCAAATCTGCTTTTCCCCCCATTTTTATTTCCAACAACTTGTGTAGACCGTGGCACATTCCCTGCAATATACTCACTGGCTTAAAATAGTCAGTGTGCTTACTTCATTTCTTTTCCTGGCAAAAATACAATTCTGCTACTATTCAGTGAAAAGTAAATCTACCAGCAGAAGAATGAGCCTGCTGGTATCCACAAGGCCCCAAAGATTTTGCACAAGGTTCATCTTTTTAATTAGAAATTGCACAATAAAGAGCATAACTTTATCCTAGGCCCAGAAAACACATTACATGTGTGTTCTGCAAGTGTGGTTGAGAAAGTCAGCATTGTGAAACACGGAAGGAATAAACATGTATTTTTTTAGCCATATGACATCAACTTATAATTAGCTTGTTTCACTCAAATTAGTGCATCCTATGGGCACACAGAGCAACTTTTCTATAATAAACAGCCTCGAAAGCCTTAAATTATCATATAATATATTTATGTGCAGCTGGAGTTTGGATTGAACAGACCGTGCAGCTGTAACCTGAAATTTGATAAACTGGAACTCCCCTTGACAGGCCAGTAATGGAAGTCCACTTTTAAAATAACTCAGCATTTAAAATACAGCCAGCACAAGTTGCAGAACTTGCAACACATGCAGCCAATGTTATTTAGTTACACAAAACTGCAGCTGCTCCCCTTGCAGTCCTAGAGCCATCAAAGGACAATTCAGCTCAAAGTTTTTTCAAGGGATTGACATTCCTCATCTCTTCCCAGAACTGTGGAAACAGTTTTAACACTGAATCTTGGAGAGTTGTAGCATCCAGCAGCAGAGTTTCATGGACAGGGCTCATGATGCCTCAATGCCATTTCATTGAATTAGGAACATGGGGCTTTGCTGTATTTTTTTATATTAGTCACCAAAATGAGTTTTCCACTCGCTAGAGTGTAACAAACATGTAACAAACACAGTGTGTCTGAAGGCCAAAGGGAGGAAGCAATGCTGATTCTTCTGTCTGCCTTAACCATTTCTGATGCTGTATCCTGACCTGGTTATTTCTTTCAATCCTAAAAGCTGTCATTGTTCTTTTATGAGAACAAGTTCTTAGCATTAAAGGAGGATAATAAAACTAACCAGTAAAACCTGAATTGAGGCAAAACTCATCAGCACACGCCCTGCTAATTCTGAAGTGAAAGTATAACACAAAGAGAATCTTCAAAACATCTCACCTTTTACCACATCACAGTGGACAGATAAACGGGACACTTCCAGGCATGGGGCAGCCACAGCTTCTCTGGGCAACCTGTTCCAGTGCCTCACCACCCCCACAGTGAAGAACTTCTTCCTAAAATCAAACCCTCTTCCAGTTTAAACCATTGCCCCTCAATCTATCACTCGACTCCCTGATATAGAGGCTCTGTCCATGTTTCCTGTAGACCCTGTTTAGGTGTTGGAAGACTGCTCTAAGGTCTTCTGGAGCCATAAACATCCATTTTAGCCATCCCAGGTGAGGCAGTGTGTGATGTGAATCAGGGGTTTTTGCCCCATATTGGCCACTTAGATTACAACTGATACCAGTGGGCCTGTCAGGACACTTGGGAACTCACACTTCAGATCGAAATTGTGAATTTTCTTATGAACTTGTGCTGCACCCATGATGTGAACACATTGGTCTGTTCTTGGTGTCCATAAGGGTAATACCATCATTTTCATCTCAAAGGGGAGCAGCTCCAAGTCCTCAACTGAGTCCTGAGTCCCAAATCCTTGACTGAGTTACAAATCCAAGGTCATGCACGTCCCTACTGAGGACTCCCACATCAGGCTGTTTGCAATATTAACCCTAAGGCTCAAGCTTTCTAGTTCATGGCTTTCCAAGCAATTTAAATATACTAAAAGGGTATTTATTTCATGGTTATCAAGCCCCTAAGTTAAACAGACTTCATTATCACTCCACCAACAATTTAATGCTTGTAGCATGAGGTTATTTCAATTACGAAAACAGCTCAGCTCTGGCTAAATAAATAAGTGATGTCATTCTTCATTCAGACCTCCAGATTCTTTGGTATAAAAACTTCCCTTAGGAGAGGTTTTGGGACACCGTGGCTCCTCTGAGACTATTTACATCTCTCAATTTCTCTAATCCCTTCTTCCTTCCTTCCTCCTGTCTATTTCCTTCCCTTTCACTATAAACTGGCCAGTATTTAACTCTAATGCTTCCAGTCTGCCCAGCATGCTTTTAGAATTGGGTGGTTGTTGGTTTGTTGTTTTGTTGGGGTTTTTTTATAACCAGAAATAAGGCTTAATTTAAGGTAATTACTCTCCCATTTGGAGAGTTTTGCTATTTGCAGGAACTTATTTTTTTTCCCTAGTCAAATTAGCAGGAGAAGTTAGTTTTAAAAGTGATAGTTTTCTCCTAAAATTGTTCTTCAGATTAAGGGTGGCACTCAAAACCAGAAACTTCTCACTCATGTTGCACTTCTGCATGTCTAGAAACAAAAGTAGTGCTATCAGAAAATTATTGAGGGGAGGAAGAGGACAAACAATGACATAGACTTCCAATGAAAATACAATGTGTATTTAAGCCTGATCACCAATTATTATGGGCTTCCAAATAAATTAATCTTCAAATCAGAGGTGTCCAGAGTCCTCCTAGGAGTCAAAAATAAGTCCATTTGAAAAGATACTCTTCTCTAGAACTAGGTTTTTTCAGTAACATCTCTAATATGGTGTTGAGAGCTCACAGTCAGTCATAAGGATTGAACTTGCAGTGGAACAACAGGACTTTGTGGGATGAAAAGTGTTCATAAATGCAAATGTTCAATGGAGCACAGTCCACTGACAGGAATAAGTGAATAGGATATCCTTGGTGGGAAAACTGGCATAATTTCAGAATTCAAGCATCACGTCCTCAAACAGATCCCTTTCTCCTATTTGGAGTGCTGTCTGTCTAACCTGTAAGGATTTTAGCTAGTTTTTCATTATTTTGGGGGTCTGGAACCTCAAAGGGGCCATTGGATGTGTGTGCAACTGGTTTGCAGCACAGTTTGCATAAGAGCAGTAAACTCAGATCGTTTCAAATTTACTTTTCAGCTACACAGCCCTCAAATCTGTAATTCTGGTTTGGTCAGCAGCACCATCACTCTGTGTTCCTGAAAAACACCACCATCATTTTAAAGTAAGTGTTACATATAGACATGCCAAAGGACCTTGAATTTGCTTGTATTTCTCTGCAAACAGTGGAAATACAAAATCTAATATATATTTAGAATGCTCTGCTATTTAGAATGCAGATAGAATGACACATGCCAAAGGGAATTCGTGCAAACGTTTTTTATGGGTGGTCTTTGGGGAAATGGCAGGTAGGATAAAATTTATTTGCACCTGGCTATTCAGGGAGACCTCACACACAAGTCTGGTGAAAGGCTGGCCCAGAAAACTTTTAAAAAAAACCCCAAACCAAACCCAAACCCAAAAAAACCCGATATAAGTAAGAAGAAAGTCATGCCCAAGAGATAACTGCAGCTGATCTGGGTTTCAGTGGAGCTGTACTGATTTTTGACATCTGGATCCTAAGACAGTATTTAAAGGAAAATCACCCAGATTGCATTTGTGCAGTTTCAAAAATGATCTTCTATGTATGAAAGGCCAAAAAAGCCATATTAATCAGACAGAACAAGTACATGTAGCAGTAATAACAGAAGGATTTTTCATATCTGCAGCCTATGGCAATTTAAAATTAGTTAATTTTCAAAAAATTCACTCTAAGTTACTGGCCAGTGTATAGACAGACTTAGCTCCAAGTAGCCCAAACATAAAGGATATAGATGTGAAAGAAATAAATGAAAGTAGAATAGGATAAATATATTGCAGTTGTGTGGCAATGTGTTTGTTAAGGAAGAAAAGCAGCTGGAATATTGGCAAGGCAAATCAGGAAAGCTGAAATGGGGTCTGAGTTACTAAATCCATTTTGTTTGACTGACCAAAGCCTTGAGTCCTGTGCATTGTGGGTGTTTTGTGTCCTAAATTACAATATCTGGCAAGAAAAAAAAATCGGGTTTTGTCTTTGATCCTCAGTTAAAGCAGACTGAGAAAATCCCTTAATAATTGGTTAATAGTTCATGGGGCTAAAATTGTTGTTGTAGCACAATCTGTGGGAACAACACAGGAGAAACATTTCCTGCAGAAAGAATGCTGAAGTTTAATTACTACACATCACATGAGAGAGAATTTCAATTTTTAGGGCCCTGTGTTCAGGCAGTTACTAGGTAGCCAGCTTGTAGTGGAATATTGATGCTTTAGTCTAATCTCTGCTGTGCCAGAGAACAGTGGAGGGGCCTCATTCTCATGATGGGGTAGGAGGAATGCTACACATTTCTTAGGTCTTATCATCATGTACATTGCTATGCCAGGCAGTTTAATTAATAACTGTCGACATCTTGTCATTTATCATTACTGAAACAGGAGGTGAGGACCCTTCCATGTGCATGCTGTACAAATAAATTAAAGTTGTCTCCCCCCGTCTCACGGGTTTGCTGCTGTCACTCACTCGTGTTGTCCTTCCTGCAGTTCAAAGAATTGCATCTTATCTTGCTCCCAGGACTGGGCAGCTATTTGTGTCCTGTAAAACAAAGGCACATGCAAGCCTGGTGGATAATCAACCAGCAATATTGCCAGAGAGAATTAAATTACTGAGTTCACCATAAGATATTTACCACTAGGTTTTAAATGGACAGCAAGGAAGACTGTTTCACAAGCAAAGAAATGCACAGAAATGCGTCCTTGAGATAGTGTGGAAACACCACAGGCAGATAATGATGTCAAAATAAGCTTTTTCACTGACTTCAGGTGTCATTAGAGCAACATCACAAAGCTAAATACTAAATAGCTCCGTATAAGTAAGTTACTCATCTTTATTTGAAATCACATGCACCATTCTGCACATGAATACTCGGAATGGCTCTGGGTACTCTACAAGATTTTGTTTCCAACAGTCAAGCCTAAAAAACTTTCTCCCTGTGATGTTTTACAGGAAAAACCAACTCCAAGTGAAATGACAGAGGTAGTGTGATGGACACACTTCTAAACACTATCCATTTTTGGTAAATAAAAATAAAAGCTTTATTAGATGTGCTCTATCTTCAGGGACACAGCATGCCAGGGACTGTACCCAGGGACACAGGAGCTCCACAGATAATTGTTATTAAAGTTTAAAAAAAACGCAAACTGAACTCCGTTTACTCCGTACAATACATTGAATTGTGAGAAATGTTCATGTTAATTTGTGATTGCAGACAGAGTTTCCTGTGTCTGTCAAAGACAAATGATGGAGCATCTCAGTTTTCACTTTGCAGGCACGTCTGGCTGGCTGATGGAGCTGCCCCGTTCACGGCTGCTGAAGGGCAGCAGTAAGTGATGGACTCCTGCAGGGACTGCCAGAACCTCCCAGACAGAAGGAGGGTGCTCAGCTGGCTGCCTTTAAAGAATCATATTAAGCTGCAACTCACTAAAGTATCTGTTAAAGCCACTGGGATGGTTCAGACCACACTTTCACCAGGAAAACAGCTAAGAAAACTGTGGGATATGGCAGTGTGACCCTATCAAGTGTCCCAGCTCTGCCCCTTAAACTGACCCTACATTCAGGAGAGCTTCTGCAGCACTGGGTAGGATGTGTTGCTTTCAAACTATCCACTAAAATTTCATGAAGAGAAGACATGCTCAAGCAGACACTGGCACACAGATAAGTGCAAACAAGAAAATCGTGCACCACAGCTTGTGAGATCCTCTTGTCTGAAATGTCACAGGGACAAAAAGCATGAGATGGACCAAAGGAAAGGGACCATTCACACGCCAGCCTGAGCAGAAGCCCATGGCAGGCCTAAAGAGCTGAACTGTGAGTGCATTTTAATAATGTGAGATGTGGTAATTCCAGCCCCTTCTGGCTGCAGTAAATTGCCCTGTTTGGCTGGAGCCAAGCTGAAATAGCACGTTGGGCATGCATCAGGAAATTACCTCAGAATATACGAAGCCTCAGCCTCTAGGTGATAAGTAAGGGCCCAACAAATTAATCTCATCATCTGCATTCATCTTTGGATGCTACTCTGTGCCAGGCCACAGTGTGTGGGCTGGAGCCTATTTTTTTTCATTTGTCTAACTTAAATGGGTAGTTTGAGTTACTATGATACAAATGTTCTATTCTGTGCTGTCTGCATCCTAGATTGTTCTTACTGAAATAGGAAGAATTATCATGTCATATTTTACAGACCTGTGGACAAATGATTATGAGCTTTCTTTTGTCAACATATTTTGAATTATACATTATGTAGGTCTGGTGAAGGGAATTTATGGACATCCTCAGTCTGTTTTCCTTTAATGGCAAGCGTCTTTATTAATAATTTTAACTTAATTATTTTTTATGCATTTCAGAATCCACTCCCTTCTACAGTCTATCTCTGAATTGCATTCCTCACTGTATTTTCAAGATCAAAAATCACATCTAAGTGAAATGGAAAAAACACTTGCCTTACACCCATGGTTGGAATTTTGGTATGCTATTAAAAAAAAAAAAAATAACACATTACTTCATATTATAGAGAACAACCCACCCTCCATTTCAAAGAAACACATTTCTTTTTCCAAAATATGTCAGTAAATTTTGCTTCCCTCTGAATGTTTCAGCAGCAGAAAGAACAGAATCATTACAACTCTCCCTTTTTTCCCCGACACACACGGGGACTCTATTGCAGACATAAGGAAGACAGGCAAACCTTTCTTTTGCCTGTATTCTATCTTTCTTGTGTTCATTTTAGAGATAGCAAATGGAGGATTTGGGTGTTTTCTCCAAACCTATTCTTTATTCTGAAAACTCAATGCTTTTAGGCACAGGAAGAGCAATTTGTGTGCAGAGTTTTTAGAGTCTTCAATAAATTTATGAATATGTGCTCAAAACACAAAGACCCCACAGATTACTGTGAGAAATAATCCTTTTACTGCAATATCAGTCCTTAATGATTAGTTTCTAATCCTTGGCAAATGATAAGAAGCATGACAATGACCAGAGGAGAATACATGTAATATCATTCATTTTGCCAGCTCCTTTTCTTTGTTCTGCAAACAGGAGCTAACAATCTATTTAATAAGTCATCCCCAAATGGTGGTTACACACGATAGATGTACCAAAAGTTAATTTCTGTTTGTCTCTACTTTCTAGAAAAGGGAAATTCTTTATTGGATGAAGTCTAAGGCATGTAGAGATGGGAGTACAGGCAGCTTTTACTGGTACAAACATGTGAATATTTCTATTGCAAGAGTCTATTGCTTTCGTTTCTTCTGCCCTTTATATTTGTCAATAGATTCTTACTCTACAAAACCATTGAACCAAATGCCTCTCAAATAAGAACACCCTGCTGGTATAATCCCATGGAAGGAGGCTTCCAGGCAAAAGCCTGTAGCAGATAGCACAGAACAAAAAAGAGTTTTTCTTGTGCTAGTGAGTTGTAGGAGACACAGTTTGTGGAAGGATTCTTTCTGAAACATTCCTCAATATCTGACTCTGGTAGTGCCAGCCATAGGATCTTGTATAGCTCTGCTAGACAAATACAGAATTACCTGGCTTCCAAACTGAGCTGGAGTTCTTAGATGCACTAACTGCCTAAGAAGAAACAGTAGCAGAGAAAAAATTCCATAAGAGAAAGACCCTGTTCAGCATTAACTCTGTGGGAAAGCTAGAAGATTGGAAAACACACCATTATCTATCATAATTTATGAAAAACCCCAACCTCCAAGTTACCTGAAGGCCTAGGACTGATTCCTTTGGTGAGAAGATGGTCCTTGGGGAGAGGTAATTCTTACTCCTGCAAACTCAGATCTAAAGTTGGTCAAGGTATGAGAAGTCATACATCTAAGATTTTTTTCTTTGCTTCTGTGGTTATAAGCAGCTTAACACTTTAAACTAGGAAGAATTCTTCATGTTCTAAAGGAAATTCAATATGTTCAAGAGTATTTGGATGGCTAAAGAAGTTGAAGAATAAAATGTTCACTATTTCTTCACAGTGGGTGAGGCAAAGCTACTACCTTAAAAGTTAAAGAAAAAAATTAAAGTGACCCTTAAAATCTATACACACTAATATTCAGTCCATGATCCCCTACTGATGATACATAAACCAAACTGATTTATTCATGGCCTTCCAATGTTAGTGTGATATTGAAGGGGGATAGTTATTCCATCTATGGAAGTCCAAAGCTCTGTGGCACGGAATTCCACACTTTGGCTACAAGGCCAGAGACAACTGCATTTTTGCAAGGAAAGGGGAGAGAAAAGGTCAGAAGCCGATTAATTCATTAGCCTGTAAAAGAGCATAACACTTTGAAATTGTAACTGAAATAGCAACTGTAGCTACAGGGACTAGAATTCAAATATTAGGACAAGAAGTTTGGGTTTTAATTCTCTGGGCAAGGGAAAAATTCAGGTTTAGCTTATGCTTGCTATCCTTTTGTTTACACTTCTGTTTGCTGAAATACCCTGCACCAGCCTTGTATTGGTCTGGCTTGGTCACCTGCCTGTTACCCACTGGGGTCACCGTGACATCTCAGAGAACACCAAACTGGTGAATTCACAGTTTGCTCCTTACTCCAGGATCATGTTGGTAGAAGCCTCTACTCTCTGCATTGTTCCTCCTGCTGGGTCAGCTCCTGGGAGGAGACCAGGAGAGCCAGAGGCTTGGGGACACACCCTCAGGGCTGCTTCTCTTGAATGACAACCCAGCCAGTTTGGCTTCAGCAAAAATTCCTGTCTTCAAGCCCTAATTACTGCACTGGCACAGCACTCTGAGTGGTTTTTCTAATTGTTTGTATTTATTTGCAAAGTCTCTACTGCACAGGGTCCTGTGATAAATATAATTCCACTCATGGCTAATTCGATGCTTTTTTGGGGGTAGAAGGGAGAGTAATTTCATGGTAAACCATAATTACTAGTACAAGAAGTACCTTAATTGCCAATCCAATCTGAGGGAGTAGCTGAGGCTCGAATCAGCCTAATTAGAATTCTACTTGTTCATAATAAATAAGCGGTAATTACTAATTGGATCTAGCCTACAGTATTCTAAAAGTGTGAATTTAATGTCAGTTTGTGTTTAATTTTGGCCATTTCCTACTTGGATTGGACTGACACTCTAGCACAGAACTGAACAGAGCAGACATCCAAGTCCTTCAAGTCTTCTCCTGCTGTTGGCTTCTAGTGGCAGAACAGACAACTTGATAATGCAACCTGTCACTGCTGAGTGCTGAATATCCAATTCCAACTGTAGGTGCAACACACAGACACCTCCAGCTATATGGTAACTCAATCACCATGTGGGAAAATCTTTTTAGATTTCAGGTCCCTGTTCCTCACCTTTTCTGATGAAACCACGCTGGTTTGCATGTTAAAAACGTCTTATGTGATTATTTGGGTCATTCACAGCTAGAAACCATGGTTTCTGGTTGCTGCCAAATCAAAAGAGGAACTATTATTACAATATACTGATAGCTTGACTCCAGCTGTTTATCAAATATGTATTTAATTACAAGCATAAATCACATTCTGCATGAAAGGAGGCTGTAGCCAAGTGGGGGTCAGCCTCTCCTCCCAGGCAACAGTGACAGGACAAGAGGACACAGCCTTAAGCTGCACCAAGGGAGGTCTAGGCTGGACATTTGGAAGAATTTCTTCACAGAAAGGGTGATGAGATCTTGGAAGGCCCAGGGAGGTGGTGGAGTCACTGTCCCTGGCGGTGTTTAAGGAAAGCCTGGAGGTGGCTCTCAGTGCCATGGTTTAGTTTGACATGGTTTGACAAGGTGGTGGTGGGTCATAGGCTGGACTCGATGATTTCAGAGGTCTTTTCCAACCTAATTGATTCTGTGATAACAGAAGTATCTCTCCCACACTTCTTCCCACATTTTACTGACCTACATAACTGAGATACTCTTGTGGGCCTGAAACAACACTAGAAGGCATAAACAGAGCATCATAAAAGTATTTCTTCTGTGGGTTTCCCTCTTATTTTTTTTCCTAAGAACTCACTAGTTGGTAATGGGAATATTATGTTAGACCTACAGACACATCCTAACTTGTGGCTGACAGATGTGTTCAGCAGATTTGACAAATAGAACATTATAGTAATAAAAATTCAGTCAAAGATTTTTCATTCCCAGTGAACCTTACCAGTCTACTGAAGTTTCTTTGCTACTAATGGGGCACTGAAGATTTTTTAATTACAGCAGGTACAGGTGCAGCAATTTTATGTCTTAAAGAGTCCCCTGAAAAAACATGGGTAAGAAACAGCTGTGGGAATCAGAACAGACCTACTGTGGCATCAACCTGGTCTTGTAGGGCTCTCTCCAAGGAGTAAGAGTAATATTAACCAGTCAGACTGACTAGCCAAGAGACAAATATCCTATCCAAACCCCAGATGTCAGGGTGTTTAAATCTGTCAGTAGCCCTGTACCCTCCTAGCCAGTCACAGTGTAACACATACTTTGGAATCAGTAGCTCCTCCTCACCCCAGTTTTAGCTTTTTTCCTTTTTTACCCTTTTTTTCCTTTTTTCTTCTTCTTTTTTTTTTTTCTATTTTGAGTCCTTCAGAAATAAATAGAATTCCTTGGGGTGGTTTTTTTAGATCAGTTTCTGTTCTCATAGCTTCTGGGCAAATAGTTCCTTATTTGCAAGAGGGCTTAAGGCCCTGGGAACCCAGCAAGGGGCAAGTGGAGGAGCTGCTCTCTCTCCTTCTTTCCAAGTTAAAAATCACTTTTTCTATCAATCAAACCCTACATGAGGCCTCCTTCAACTTACAGGCTCCTCACCTTTGTGTTATGATCCTGCCAGTCACTGTCATGGCAACCACAGAGACCATTCCAACTGAGGAAACTGCTACTTTTTTGGGGTAGCCAGTTGCTTGGCACTTTGAAAAATAAAGCATTCACTAGAAAAATTTCACCTTTTTTTTTTTTTTTTCCATGCATGGAACTAAAAAGAGCAAGACATGTAGTACACAAGAAAATGTGAAAATCAAATTTTTTCTCCATAAACCATAAGGGTTACATCCTGAGTCACAGCAGGAACCATGGTGCCTCACTGTCTTTGAGCAACAAACCACAGGAGTGACTGTCACAGTCACCTTCCAGCACAGAATTTTGTTCCTCACACACATTTCTCCCACAATAGCAACAGTCCAATGACCAGAAAGAAATTAACAGCTGCCCTCACTCCTGGACAACAACCTGGCAAACACACTTATAATTTGCTGCAGGGACCTGGATTGTATAAGTTATAAGCATAAAATGAAACCAAATGAGGAAACAGCCACAAGCCAAGGACTACAACCAGGGAGAGGGGGAGCATGAAGGCCACAAAACTGTGGAGAGCCTTGTCCCTGCACCCAAAGGCCACACACCAAAGGCTCAAGGAGTCTGAATGTGCCCCAGCTCCTGGGCTTGTCCTTGTTCTATTGCAAAAATGAGTCTTCAAAACTCTCTTTTTATAAATCCTGGGTTGTCCTGCCAGAGCCCATGATTTCCCTCCTCCTTTGCCATTAGGTACAGGGGAGGGTGTGTGACCTTGTGTGCTTTTGTTGGCTCTACACTTCAGCATGGGCCTTTCCTAAAAGAATTGCTCCAGCTGTGAATTTATGAACTCCTCCCTGTGCTCAGGTGTGGGCTTCTTTCACACCAAGCAGTTCCTCGCTGCTTTTTCTTGCCCCTCAGCTGGAAGCATGCTCCAGCTCTCAGCTGCATCCTGAGGCCTGGGCAAGCAAATCCTGCCCAGGGGCTGTGGAACACACTATGGAAAATCCATGGAAATTCACATATTCGCCAAGCAGTGGACAGCTGCTACAACTCAGTGATTTCTTTAAAATTATTTTTTATGTAAGCCAAAAAAATAATGGAGGTCCTTGATAAAGCATCATCATACTTTTAGCCTATACTATTTTATTTTGTTTATTTATTTTTAAGTGGCAGGAGGGGAGGGGGAAGGCACCATTTTATTTAAACCTCAGCTACGACTTCTCAGTTGCGTCTTCACCCAGAATTGCAGGTAGACATCTCCACCTCGTGGCGTGAAAACAAAGTATCCCTCGAAAAATTCTGAATTGCTGTTTTATGCAAATGCAACAGGCTAAAATGACTTTTGTAGATTATTTTCCAAGGCAAACTGTGCTCAGCAGCAGCACACTTACACAAAAAAGTCAGGAAGGAAAAAGGTTTTATAGACTTTTAGCTACATATAAACATAAATGATGGTGCATCATGTAACATAAGCATGCTGCATTCAGTTACCCTTTCTGTATTCAATCATCCATATCCTGCACAGCATAAATAGTTTTCTATTGGATAAATTATCAGGCAATGGAGCAAGGAAAATCTGGTTCAAGGCTTTGGCTACAGAGAAACATCTCAAGAGGAAGGCCAGCACATAAACTCTGCTCTCACAGCAGACACAGCCTGCACCCCTCAGGGCCTTTATTTTCAGGACACAAGCTGACAGGCTGGTTAGTGTAAAAATTCGCTTTTTGTGGGCTGTGTCTTACAGTGTCTTGAAAACAGTGAAATTGGTGCAATGAAATGGAAACTCTCCTTACATTGCATTTAAAAATGTACCAATAGAGGGAGATACTCCACCATAACAATTAATTCCTTCACAGCAGAACTTACTGGAAAAGAGGATTTAAACTGAACAGAAGTAAGTCTGCTCTAGTTCTAAGGTGTAATACAGCACAAGGTGTTCTGTGGTTTCAGCAGAATTCCCTAACAAAATGGCAACTGACTGAACTTTAATTACTGGATAGGATCACATAGGACACCTTTAATACCAGAATTCACTCTGATCTCTTCGAAACTATAGACATTCTGTGACTACATTCCACATAATAATAACTTAAAGAATACTTCCATAATTTAGGCAAAAAAAAAAAAAAAATCGTTTTCCATTACAGTCATTCAACGTAGGAATGAATTTTGGCTCCTCCAAAAATCTTTCACAAAATTTTCATTTAATTGCCTTTAGTTCAACCAGCTCCACTAAAAGAGATCACAGAGCACAACGACAAAGGCAGCAGCAAAGGGTGGTCTCAAGAAAAGTAGTGCAGACCTCTTGGCACTGAAGTTTATCACCTGTCAGATAATCCTACAAATGTATTTATTAGGATCTCCAGAAACATATGGGATTCTTAATACAACAAAAACTCAAAATGAAAATGTTGCATTCTGCTTTGCCTCAAAATATATGAACCACGCATTGAAGTCTAAGTGTAGATTTGTTAATCAATATCCACAAAAAAATGGTTTTAAAAGGCTGAGTGTTCTGTTCCTCTCTGTTCCTTGGGGATGCCATGATTCCTGTTTCTTTCATGTCATCTGATGAAAACAACAGAAGAGTTTTGTAATCTGCCAAAAGCTGAGCTAATTTTGTATTTTGCGAACTATTTGCCAGTCAAATTCTTTAACTGTTCCTTTGCTGATCTTTCAAAATATTCTTGGTTTAATAGAAAGTTTCTGCTGCCTTGGACCTTGTTCAGGACATTCAGCTCTTCACGAAATGGCTACAAGAGCATGCACAACATAAAGACAGGAGTCGTTAAAAAAAAGATGATTTATCAAAGATTTTGGCAAATGGTTTTTCCTGTCTTAAGGATTAATGTTGTAGCTGAGACAGTATTTGCTTTTATGACCTTTCAAGGGAAGGATAATCCTCATCTTCACATGGTACTGGGCCTCAAGTCCACAAAAAGTACTGCAAGAGGAGAGACAAGCAAGGAATACAGAAGTTGTGTCTAGACTTGCAAGCCAAGATCTTTGCTCCCTTAGCAAACAGCTGCTGAAAAAACTGAGCATACTTTGCTTCCTCTAATTGCTACATTTCAGTCAATATTATAAACATTTCTCTATTTTCATTCATACCCACTTCTTAATAGTAGATAGAAACCAAAAGAGAATGTGTTAAACAAATTGCATTAAAAAATCCCAATTAAGTGGAAACAGATTCAAGGTATGTATGCTTCGACCCATCCTAGAATTTATTGTGTCTAATTCCCCATTTTCAATGACAGCAGCACCATCTTTCTTTCTTTTTTTTTTTTTTTTTAGGGTTTCACGTCAATTTTTAGGAACAAAACATTGTGCAACATTGCAGCAGCTCCCAGCTAGTGTTTTTTCCTTTTAGTATTTCTGCAAACTTAAAGCTGGCCCCTCTTTCTTCTGCTTTATCTCCTACTGCTCTCTGTTCTAAGATAAATTATCATCTAAGTGTCTCTTACACTTCTTGATGTTTCCTCCACCTGAAGCAGGATTTCTTTTTTTTTTTTTTTTCACTACTGTGAAGCCATCAAATTTAATTAATACCGGAAATATTGACTTAGTGCTAAGGGAAATATTATCATTAAATTAGAAACACTTGTGGGGGTGATGCCAGCTCCCCGTCTGTAGAGCAAGGCAGACACTCCATCTCAGTAAGTGTAGCACATTTTAGGTAGAATTCTTTGGAGCTAAAAGCATCATTTACTCACTCAACTTCATTATACTACTTCAGATTGAGGAGCTGGTTGTTTGGCACCTTCTCTTAAACACTGTTTCGCTGGCGTTACATATAATTTATGCTTGAAAACTCCCTACAAATTGACTGAAAACTTGTTCCTAGAAAGAGAGATAAAGATATCATACAACTGTGATATTACTGTTACATAATAGCGGGGTGGTGTTTTTTATTTTTTTTTTTTTTTTTTTTTTGAGAAGGAATGCAGACTTTATCTAAATCTCCTCATTCAAATTATCAAAACTCTAATACTGAATTCCTGCAAATACAGGCCTTTTAAACTCGACTAATTTGTCATATGTCATTACATCAAAATGCAAGTTAATATTTCATGACATTTTCTCCAATATCTAATGTCTTTTAATAGAGCTCTTCAATCACATGGCTCTTTAACTCTCATTGGTAGGAGATCATTTTTCCCTTCTAGGTACACTGCTCTATTAGTCTGAGCTTTACACTTCTTCTATTATTTTATTCTTTCAGAAAGGCTGAAATGACATTTTATTGAAATGACTGATAGATACACAGAGCCCATCTCTGGGCTTGGTATTTCTGATGCCTTTTCCTGGTCTTAAAATCAAGAGTCACACATGGTTAGAAGGGGAAAAGGGATTTTACCTTGGTATTTATTTTAAGGATCCTTAGGGGCACACGTCCGGGTCATATGCATTGAGATGCCCCCCACCGAGTCTATCTCTGTGTCTGTCCCCCCTCCCCAACATTGGGTATAACATTATAGGTTTTACTAATTAGCAGATCTATCAAAGATTCCCCAAAGAAAGGTTCAAGTGATCCCCCCCTCCCCAAGGAACCTTCTCCTGGATGGTTCTATCTTAGTTTACAGAATGTGTTCTGGAGCGGACCTTGGGCTCTGGGGCACACTGATCCCTAGCTACAAAGCTTCTAAAATGTTTAGTCTCTTAGCTTGACAAACAAGTCCAAGAATGTAGGCAAAAAGCACTAGGAGTACAGAAGTTGTAAAAAGGTATAACAGGGGTATAAAAGAAAAGGCAAAAATCTTCATGGCATCATTTCCTTCCCATCTCTCACAGCTGCTGTAGCCCCCTTCTCCTCTCCTTCACAGGTGCTTGCTGTGTCTGCCCTTGAGACTGCTTCTCCAGCTCTCCTGCCCTCCTCCTGCTGGGTCTGCTCCTTACCTGGGGAAATCACAGAATGGACTGATAAAAAGCTCAAAGCCAAATCTCCACTCCCAACCTTCAGCTTTTTACGGGAGCGTTCCTCACAAAAACCCATCTCCATCCGAGCTATTTTTTTTCCCATCCATTCTTCAGTGCCTGACTGAAGAGATGTTGACTTTACGAAGGTTAAAGGTGGCTGCCTCAGCCAACAAATGGGGTTTGGCAAGAGGGGATGATTGTTGTTGTTTCGGGAATGAAGTGTCAGGAAGATGCAGCGGTGCCGCGGCCCCCGCTGCGGG
>NW_008235742.1:1647793-1648731 GCF_000691975.1 Corvus brachyrhynchos | reverse complement strand
GCCGAGTGACAGCAGCAGCTGCCGGGGGTGCTGCAGCCCCAGGGCCCGAGGGTTCCCACGTCGGGCAAGGCTGAGCCACCTCCTTTTCCCACATCTGAAGCTGGAAGAATAACAGGGAGAGCCCCGTCAGGAAATCAGAGTCCGAGCAGTTTAAATGGGAACGCAAAGTGATGTGCAGGAATTCGGCTGGGCCCTGCTCAGACCTCACAGGGGTCCTGGGTGGAGGCCTAAAGCTGGTCCTGGCCGATGTGAGACTAAGGGACAATCCTCCTCTCCCTCTATCCCTGCAAGGACAAATGTTTGCCTAATTACAGAGATCTTTTTCTAGACTGAAGGCAGGACTGAAAAACAGAATTAGTCTGAATTCATACAAACCCCGAGTAACCCATGGAAGTGAAGTGTTATATATGTGACAACACACACAGAATATAAATTAAATATTCTGCATTAGCAGAAAGTTCTGGACTCTGACCTAAATTCTGGCAGTGCCTGAAACATTTGCAGCATTCACAGATTGATCATAACCTGACCTTTCAAAAAAAGAGCAGTCTGGGGGTCTTCCTTCTGCCAGTGAGTAGGAAGTACTTTTAAAAATTTATTATTTAAAGGAACACAGCAACAGATTTAAATATTTAGGTAGGTTCTTCCTAGAGAATGAATTAGGTATCAGATATTGAGTATTTTGCATGAAAATTAAGATTTGTGTGATAGAAAGGAATTTGATGTCCTTGTTCACAATGATCTGAACTAAAATTACTTGATTTCCTGGAAAAGGCCAAGTTCTAAGAACCAACAGTATTAACAGGATAAACACGTTCCCCAGCCCACCCAGATTCCATGACATTTTACAATTCTGACTTCTACAAAACCCAAAATAACATAATTTCATCTCCTGTGAAGAATGAAGACTCCATGTCTGTTAGATCTCTGTGTTCCTG
>NW_008235742.1:1647073-1647728 GCF_000691975.1 Corvus brachyrhynchos | reverse complement strand
CCTGGAGCAAGGCCTGGGGAAACAAGTATTTGAGATGGTTGCAAGCAGATGCTGGAAATTAATACATAAATTGTCATTAAAAATATGGAGAACAACCTTGAGAGGAGTTGCAGTAACCTTGGCATAGCAGGGTTTGGGGCATTCTCAGCTGCCATACTTCTGTGAAAAAGGGATTGAGAACAGATTCCCGGTTAATGTGTTTTCAGCTGAGAGGGCTCTAGGGTCTAGAAATCTGCTTTCTGTTAGGAAAAACTATAAAATGCTCAACAAAAGATGAAAAACATGTCTTTCATTGGCATAAAATCAGGAGATTTCCTTGCAGGAGGGTGTATTAAAAATTCCCTAGAAAGTAGAATACGGAAAGAGTAACTGCCACTGGCAGCAAACTCCAACTCATAGCAAATACATGTGTTACAAATCTAACAAAACAAACAAACATCACTCAAAGCCTTGCATGTGTGTACAAGCCAGGTTTAATAATTCTTTTTAACCTTAGGATTGGGCCTTAAATTATATATAATCTGCGAAGTCCTTTCTTACTTCTATATCCCACTTCAGTTCTTGAAAATTGGTGTCTGTTGAATTCTCTTTTAGGGCTTTTTCTAAACCCAAGATGGAGAATTTTGTTAACAGTGCAATAAAAATAACTTCATAG
>NW_008235742.1:1644672-1647005 GCF_000691975.1 Corvus brachyrhynchos | reverse complement strand
AAAGGCTCCATCTGCAAATCCCATTAGATGTGCATATAAGGTTTCAGATGATTAATAGCTGCCTGCTTTGCTTTGGTTGGAGGGGCTGAGGGTATGTGTGTTAACCCCTCCCTCCCCTCGCTCACATTTCACTTCACAAACTTGTCACTGTCTCCCCAGCACAGTATTTAAAAAGTGTTTCACTCATGCCCAGCACTTCACAAGGAAGCTGCTCATGGCAATCCCTGCAGAAATCTGGTTGCCCCAGTCAGGGCAATGAAGACATTTAGAAGAGTTACCTGCAACAGCAAAAAACCCACAAGCAAACTGTTGTTTAGGGAGGAGATCTATCCTGTAAAATTTGGAAGAGTTTCCCCCTGCTTCTCTTCTGCTTTTGAAGGCTGAGCTGTCACCAGCCACGAGCGCTGAGGTGTGGACAGGACTGGAAGCAGATGGATCCCAGCAGCAGCAGCTGCATGCGCAGCCCACAGCCTCCCACCCCGCTCTGGGGCTGCATGAGGAGCTCCCACACGGATCTGACCACAGCTCCAGGGCTCAGCCACTACCCAGCAGCACCATTCTCCTTCCAGCAAAAACCAGATTTTGCTGCTTACTCTGATTTCTCAGCCTCCTGCCTGGTGACAGCTCCCCACAGCTTCCCACGTGAGGAGCGGGCACTTGTGGAGCAGCACCCCTCTTTCCAGCACCCTGACTGGCACCTGGCAGCCACTGAGGCCAGAAGAGGAATAAACCCAGGACTGGCCTTGGCTTCTGGGGAGTCAGAGGGCAGCAGCCCAAGCCTAGTGAGTGCAGCAGTGGGTGTGGATGAAGATGATGAGGCACCAGCAAATCCTACAAATGACACTGGGAAAAAGCCATCCAAAAGGAAAAAGGAAAGCTCAGGTAGGTGATATGAAATCAGGGTTGTGGTAGAGTGCAGATGGAATGAGAACACCTGGTGAGACTGGGAATTAGGAGAGAAAGCTGATGAGCAGAACATTTCATAATACTTGACTGGGGAAACTTTAGACAGTAACAGCACTGTAACAAACTGTCTTGTTCTTGTTCTGGTCTTTGTACTTCACTCCTGCAGATCTTGTGTACTGAAGCAGGCATTTTACTCACCAGCACAATGCACATTTGCTGTAACTGAACAGCAATCACACGGCAGGTACACACAGAACTGCAAGTCCTAGGATGTGGAGTTATAAACCCATACCTGCCATTTGTCTGAGCAAAAGAGAATGGCAAAGAGCAAAGATCCCTCACCTTGAGCTGCCTGTGGTAGCTGGAAATGCCATGCTAGGATTTTGACATCTTGGTTTATGGGAAGAAGTACAAGAGGAAAAGTCTTCCTTTAAGTATAAATTCTATTTGGCCTCACTAAATGTTAAATATTTTGACCTCAAAACAGGAGGTACTAAAAGTTTGCCCATCAGTACAACGTCCAACAGTGCAGAAAACGGACATCGTTTTCATGGTGTCATCCCAGCTAGCAAAACACATTCTTTCTACAGTGTAAAAACCAATAATTTCATAGTTTTGCAAACTCTAACTTGCTGATGTCTCAGATCCAAATATGTGAAATATGCATAAAATTTCTTTCTCTTAAGGAAGCCATTAAAATTTAAGATGCTTATATGCATTCAAATGCCACAGCATTAATTTACAACCTACAGTGTGCATTTTCCCACAGCACTGCTACCAAGTGGAGAATATTTTCCAGTAGCCCCATTTGACAGGCAGAGAATGCAGGGATAAAAATATTAATTGATTAATTTCTGGGTTTTGCAGACATTTGTAGAGTTTAAGTTCATTTATACTGAAAACACATGTTGAGTCAAAATTTTCCCAAATGCAAAGAAGGTTTAAAAAAGTAATAATTTAAAAGGTGAACAATGTGTTCATGAAAGCATCAGTTAGTCACAGATAAACAGCAGATTTCAGCTTACTCAGATTAGAGGGATATCTTTATTCTTAAAGAGACTGATTCCAAAGCACATCTCCCTGGTTTAAGTAGAAGGAAAAAGTTCCTTTATTCTCACTTACCAGCACTCTTCATATTTTTTTTTCACACTTGCTGCTGTCCCCTACACTTTTCCTTTCAGGGAGCTGTAAGCAATGACATCCCTGAAAGGTCTGAGGTTCCGCCTTCTAGTGACCATTGCAACCCTTGGGAGAGGCAGCTGTTAAATTCAACCCAGCGCTGAAGCTGGTTGGAATCCTGGAAGGATGCACAATCCATAGGAGAGACACATCTGCCTCTGCGTCCTAAGCAGCATCTTTTTCCCTTCCCTTCCCTTCCCTTCCCTTCCCTTCCCTTCCCTTCCCATCCCTTCCCTTCCCTTCCCTTC
>NW_008235742.1:1631058-1644505 GCF_000691975.1 Corvus brachyrhynchos | reverse complement strand
CCCTTCCCTTCCCTTCCCTTCCCTTCCCTTTTGTCTTCCCTGAACTTCCCTAAACTTCCCTTCCTCTCCTCTCCTCTCTTCTTTTAAACTGGCAGTACAGTAGGAAAAACCTGCCCAAGATGATTTGTCCTTTCACACATTTGTCATTTCTCACATTCTACTGTCAAAACTGAAGCAGCCAGGCCACATTTCCACTTCTGGAATATCTCAAGACCTCAAGCCATGAGTAAGGATTACATCTCTTGACAATACCCTGTGGCACACAGTGTGGATGAGAGATTCCAAGATACACATCCTATTCTGTTCCCAAAAATATCCATTTAAAACTATTCACATTGTCTTTTGGAGATGCAGACTGGTGAAACTGCCCCTTGGAGAGGGTGTCCTTCCCACAGGGCTCTGATGAACTCACAGGTACATCCACTTGGAATTAGCTGCTTGTCTTTAGTTTCTGCCATGTGCTGATGGTATTGGGGAGCTGCTTCAGCCCTCCACGTGTCTGTGAGGGGAGCAGAGACCCCAGGGGAAGCCGCTGAGTTCAAGGCTCCCAGAAGCTGGTGGAGAAGTTCCCAGCAAGAGATCCATACTTCAAATCCTGCTTCCCTACTGCTCCCTCAAAAGTCACACTTGTGAGCCTCTGGGAAACCTGTAAGAGAGTATTTGTGAGGTAAGGGATGAGAACAAAGGGGATTGCTAAACTGTAGACAAAAACATGGGGAGACACTTCCGGAGTTTTGTTCCTGTACATTCCCCAACTTTATTTGTGGATTTCTGAAGCAGCAAAACCAGTATGGAACAAACCAGACTAATTCCCTTGGAATGGAAAGCAGCCCAGCTACAGCAGGTGACACACCGGTCCCTGTGTGCATTACTAGTAACAAAAGCTCTGTTTGATTTCTCCATTTCTGATGGACAGAGATAAGGTCAGATCAGTCACAAAGCTTACAGTCACACCTCCCAGATTTCTCCATTTTTACTACTTTGGCAGCCAAAAGGACACCTAGAAGATGAAGCTGCACATCACGCTCACACTGTTACTATTTTGCTTATCATTGCTATGTAGAAATATTATGCTAGGACACACAGAACTCCGTTGCATACTGGTTACACACAAAAATTAAGTCATTAACAGCATAACAAAACCCCTACTAGCATGTTTAGTTTAGGGAATCTAGCAAGAGGAGCAGGAGGAGAGAGTCAAGGAACTTGCAAAACTGACCCCCTGAAAGACTGGCAATTTGGGCTTTGCTCACTGAAAGAAATGCATTTTTCCTTGCATTGCATTGAGATTCTCTGAGCACCAACTTTGAAAGCACAGAGGAAAAAATAAAAAGAAAGGAAAAGAAAAAAGAAAAAGTAAAAAGAGAAAGGATCAAAAAAAAGTGAATAAAAGGTTGCCACGGTCTCAGGTAAAGTCAGTTGGTGTTTGCTTTTTATCATAATTGGTACAGAATCACTTTGGCTATGGCTTGAAATTTGGCTTTGAAATACAGCTCTTGACCACATTGCAGAAATGTACACAAATAGCAAACAGGTTTTTCAGGACAGCACAATGACAAGGATGATACTGGGGCCAGTCAGGTACACAGATACCAGATCTGCTTGGAGCTTTCATTTAGCAAGGATCAGAAAAAGTTAGAAAACTGGAGTGTTCAAGATAGTTCCAGGCCACTGCAAAAACCACTGTTTCTCTGCTTTTGCTTGTTTTACCACCCCACATCCCCAGTATTTCCAGGCCATACACCACAGCTGAGGGTGCTGCTCCCTGAGTGACTTGTTCTTGTGTCCTGCACCAAAGCTGGGCACCATACACTCCTAACATGTTGCTTGTTTTTGGCTGCCTTGGATCAGGGGAGGGTGAAAATACATATATAGGGAGTAAAAGTAAAAATGTGGGGAAGGAAACTATTTTGATGCAATGACAGCAAGGAATGAGAGCTTCTTTCGCACAGCTACTGTTCTGTGACTGTGCAGACCCAGGCAGTTCTGACAACACTCCCCATCCTGAGTGAGCTGTCCCACCTCTGTCCCCTCAAAACCAAGGCTGGCCACACCAATAAGTCACGCTGAGCTCGAGGGGGCATAAAGCAAACATTTTAAAACTTCCACTGAGCACTTCAAGGGGTTGTTTATCAGACCTCTGCAACTGCACATGTTCACAACACATCAGCATAACCACAAATTACACAAGTGTGTTTGCCTCTTAGAAAACCAGAACTCAAGCAATAAGGCAGAAACCAGCAGCAAATCACGGAAGGAAAGGACAGCTTTCACTAAGGAGCAGCTACGGGAGCTGGAAGCTGAATTTGCCCACCATAACTACTTGACAAGGCTCAGGAGATACGAGATAGCTGTGAACCTGGATCTCACCGAAAGACAAGTACTTTCCAAACCCTTGTCTCCCCAGATCCTTCTTCCTCCCCCACAACTTCTCTCTAATGCTAAAAATGATATGTTACTCGAGGGTCTGCTTTTCCAGTGGCACAGAGGTATTTTCAAACAAAGCCTCCACATTCTTTCCAACACCTTTGTTACACATTTCTGTAAGTTGTTAATAAATTTAATTATGTTTCTCTAAACTAAAGATTGACTTGGTAATAGCTGGTCTCTACTGAGTTCTTGTTAACCACCATTCATTGGTGCATATTGATATATCAAGGCTTACATATGGAATGTGGATATCACCTTAGACTGTGACTAATTATTAGAATGACATGTTTGATACATGCATTCTTCCTGGGTCAGGTGGTATTTTGAGGTGATAAAGAAAGACAAATATACAGAGTTTTGTGGAGAAAGGTATTTCTGTTCTCTCATTGTCATCTCAGTCCAAGTTTCCTTATCAAGGCTAAGTGGGCAGCAGAAGAATTGCATAATTATGTGAGGCAAATTAAAATTCCTGAAGCATTAGATTGGATGGCCTAGATATTAAAAATACATGAGAGGCACTGTGCTCATCGTGTTGACTTGTTTATTTAACATGATGACAGATTCTAGGCAAAGCACTTGTACTACCTTTGAGGATTTCAGAGGAACATCTGTGTAGAGCGTTCTAGAAGGAATTGTTCCAGTCTGTGTTAGAGAGATGGCTTCATCAAACTTGTGAGGCTCTGTTCACCTTTTCTTCTAGAATTCCACAAATCATCTGTCTATTGATACACACATATATGCACAGCTCTGCTTATACAGCTCAGGTTGAGGCAACAAGTAATTGTTTTGTTTTTATCACCCAGGTCAAAGTGTGGTTTCAAAACAGAAGAATGAAGTGGAAACGTGTTAAAGGTGGGCAAGCAGTGCCCCCACACGAACACGACACAGAAGATGTGGACTCTGCCACCTCCCCCAGCTCTGAGTAGCCCTTGCAGCAATGGGAGAGGAGATGGAGAAAGTCATCGATTGGAATGTGGATGCAACTGCTTAGAATCAGCTACACAATGAGCTCACCCTGCCTGCAAATCCTGTAGCCCATACTCTAAAAGGTGCATGATGCTTGAGGTTACAGAGGCAATTAAAGAGCACAGGGGGGAAAAAGCCAAAGGACAGCATGATTTTGATTTTTGTCTCTCGAGCTCTCTTACTACCACAGATGTGTCTACAGAAAAAAACAACCAACACTGAATATAAAACAGGAGTAATGTTGTTGAAACTCCCAAACATTCAGAAAATATAGACTGTTAGTCAGCAAGTGATAATGCAGCTGCATCCTCATCCAGCCTTTCCCTGGTCACACCTATTCAGTCTGCATTTGGACTTGACAATGCACACATTCCTTGTGCCCTACTTTGAGAGAAATAAATACTTTGATAGTCACTGATTTTTCTTGCAAAATGAGTCGAACACCTCTATGACTAGGCAATAAGCTTACAAAATAAAATGTGAGACTAAAAATACACATACACAGAAGTCTGCTCACCAGTTTCAGAAGAGATGGCTTTCACACTGACAGTCCAAGAAGGTAGGTGCCTTGTTGATGGCAGCAATTTGCAGAGGGAGATTTCTTCCAAGCTTATTGTAAATCCTGAAATTAAATTGCTAGATCTCAGTTTCAAATATTTTTTCAAAGCAGTCATTACCAAATGTCCCAGCAGGCACAGCAGAGATTAAAGTCTCAACACAACAGCTAAAATATCACTATTTTGTTTTCAAGTTTTCCAATAAACTGCCACAGCACCACCAGAAGTCTTAAGAATGCTGCCACTTGAAGTTATCCCCACTTTCAACCGAAACTTGTAGAGTATCAAATTATGATGATTTAGAAAAGCATAGTGCCTGCTCCCATTTCTTGTATTTTTTTGTTTCATGTACTAATGCCACATTTTAAGCAGAATTTTACTCTAGCATACCACATTATGACTATGGAGAACACTGAAACTTTGGTTTAAACATTTCAAAGGTAACCACTATTTGCAGCTAGAGCACTCTGCCTTCCTTTCACCTTCCTCTGATGCACTGCTATTGTGGGTGCAAGTGAACTGTAGATATGCTGGGTATGAATTTGTATATCTGGATTATATGTTTATAAAGCTATTAGTGGTAATTCCACTTGTAAAAGGTCTCAAAATAGATAAATATCAAGATTTTTTTTAACAGAGGTGCTGTATTCTTTTCAAAGAGCTGATTATTGTCTCTACTAAGAAAAAACATACATTACATTCCTTCTTAACATTTCTAAACTCTGATTGACAGATGGAAAAATCAACAGTTTAGAGTATATATTTGTGCAAAACCAATTTAAAAGAACAATTATTTTTAAACAGAAATTATTTAAAAATAAAGAAACTTGAGCAGCTTGAGAAGCACTGAGGAAGTGAATTAGGTTACTGTCTGGTTTCCCCTACTGCGCTACTTGCTCTTACCCACTTTATCCAAAAACAACAGTTACCCAAAACAAAATGCCAACACTGCTCTGCTCCTGAATGAAAAAGCTACGAAAACAGCAGCAGTGATGTCTCACACAGGGCCTGTCCACAAACTGTTGCAATCACAGCATGGATGTAAATCCTGTGAATATAATAATTACATATAATCAGTTATAATATTTAGGAGTTATAATATTTAGGAGTATGCATGCATGAGCTAGACCTACCCCTGACTCTTCAGATCTTTATGGTAAGGAAAAGCTACCCTCAGCTTCCTCCTGGGACACTTGTGTGTGCATGGTAGTTGTTTAAATGGAAGGGGGTACAGACAGGGAGTTATGGTTGGATCCCAGCTCCTTCAGCAGTGATAAGCTGAGGTGGACAATGACAGAACACCATTGTTTTGGTGTATTACAAACCTCATGTTAAAAATAGGCTAATAATCTCACTACTCAGGTGACATAAAACTAATTGGCTAAAAAAATTGCCTATGCACAGATGAGAAGAAGATGCAGTTCACAGTATCTTTAAGAACAGAAAATGTCTCTGACTCTACTTCTTAAACCTTGGTTTTCTGATTAGACTTCTGACTAAACTCAGTAGTTTGGCTCCTGCCAAAGCCTAAAGAAAGTTGTGTTTTGTGAAGAACTCTGGTGCTCAGATATCCTACCCTCTTCTCCTGGAACACAAATCACCATGGAGCAGGAGTTCTTTTTTACTTATATCCTCATAACCCCTTAAGCCAATTAACACTGTACATCACCTCCTCCCCACTGTGGTTAGAAAGTTTGCAACCTGCAGAAGCAGCTTATTTTGAGATGAGAACTTTTGGGGTCTTGGCTACTAACATAAACCAAAATCAGCTCCCCACCCAAAAGAGAGACTAATAAATCTCTCCTTTCAAGGAAGCTGTCAATGGTAGCACATTGAATCCTAATTCACTTAAAAACTAATCAATGGGATCTCGGTCTGTACCCATAATTGCAGCTCCTAAACAGTTCTTGCTCTGAATTTTGAGAAATAAGCTATGAGTCACCTGTGAGATCTTCTTGTGCTTAGGCAGTTTCTTCGTTAAACCATCTGCTCACTCTAAGATTTTAGTGTTTTGAGAAGGAACATTTCACTCCTGACATCAAAGCATTTGACCTCTGAACCTCTGGTGCCAAGAATCTTTCAGGGAAGGCCTGTCGTCTGGGAGCAAAGTCTTTGACCTGCAATTATTTTTCTCAGAAATACACTTCAGGCTGTATTCTCCTCACAGAAGGGAGGGAAGATACCTGGGGATGTTTGGCAATGTTTTCCATGCCTTATTCTCCATAAATAATCTGAGCACACAATCACCCCATGGCATCAGGGAAGTCTGGCAGGAATTCCCCAGGAAGCACATGCAAGCAGGACTTTCTGCCAGTGCAAACAGCCCACAGGGAGTGGGGATATCTGTATAAACACAAAAATATGTGCTGTAGCCCTTTATATCTGTGCTGCCTCTTCTAAGTAGAGGGAGAGAAGTGCTTTCCTTAGAGTCAGAGACTTTATGGACTCTATCCATCTAGCCTGATGCCAATGCAGCAGAGGCCCTGATTTGTTCTGGTTCTGTATCCTATGACTCCTCTGTTGTTAGTCCTCAGTTTCTGCATGTCATTCTACAGCTTTAAGCTAATGATTTTTCCACTCAGTGGAGCTACTTAAACTCCAAAGATAACCCAAGGCCAGTCCAATGTTGCCTTGAACTCCTCCAGGGATGGGGCATCCCCAGCTTCTCTGGGCAACCTGTGCCAGGGCCTCACCACCCTCACAGTAAAAAATTTCATAGGCATGCTGTGAATATGGAACCAAACCCTCCAGTTCACACTGTCTGGAAAACAAGAGAGCCCTTTCAGCAAACATTTCACAGCCAGAGATTTTGACTGGGACACACTCTACACGAGCAAAGCTCGCAAATCCTACTTCCTGTAGAATTTCCTACACAAGGAAACAAGCACACACAACAAATCAGGGCATTTTACAGAACACACAATTTTTCAATTACCCCATTTTGTTCCCCCACCTCTAGCAGTGCTCATATTAAGTTTCATCAGCCACTATCTCATATTTTGGGTAATTCCCTTCCCTTGAGGAAAGTGCACAGCCCCTTCAAGACACATGACTGCATTAGTGACTGCACTCAGCACACTGGATCCACACAGCTCTTCTAGGCAGATGGACAGGAAATCCACTTTCTTTCAGTGATTACAGCAGAAGGGCTTTTGTCTGACTGGAACTTGCCCGGTGTGGCTGTAAAATAACCTCAGGCTCAGGCTCTTGCGTTTCAGGCTGTATTTGTGAGTTACGATGGGGCAGCTTCCCCTGCAGCTCTGGGTGCAGGTGTCAGCAGAGCCCTGCGGCTCCCCGTCCCCACCCTCCCCACACACACAAGGCCACATTGTTCTAGTTTCTACATAAAGGAAGGATTTTCGTGCAGTACCAGACTCTTACACCACTATTCCCTTCCTCTATACCATAATTGTTATTTTATTCTTTTAAATAACTCTTAGACAGGGATAAGCAGCCGGTTGTCTGGAAGCTCCTTCGGGAGCAGATTGCAGAAGAGATAATGGGAGTGAGTAACAGAGAGGATGGTGACTTCATACCACGGAGGTTTGAGTCATGTTTCTTTCTTTATTAAAGAAGAATACAGTTTTTTCAAACCTCCCTCAGTCATGCTGTATATCCCTGGCTTTGCAGCAGGAAACAGACATGTGAATTGACATGCTTTCTTGTAGCCTTTAATTTTTAATTCAGTGAAAGTTTCTGATGGCCCACACTCACACCCCAGGGTAATTCGTCAGCCAGAATGCCACATGTGGAGTATTTCCAACACCCAGGAATTTATCACCAGGTGAGTGTTAGCCCACCAGTGCTACAGTTGAGTGGATGGTTGGAAAGACACCCAAAAAATGCATTGTTTCTTCCTTTCAATACTCACCACAAAAATCGTAACAGTTTTATACTTCTATCTACTTTTAATTCTATATTTCTATATTTTAACCCTTTTCTGTACAACTACATTTCAACACTTCCCATTGTCTATTTCTTTCATGAGGGATGATCAAGAAAAGTGATATAACTGTTGGGAATCTGTGCAGTTTCCAATTCAGAAAACAAAAAAAATCTATCAGATCTAATTTAATTGCTCCACCCACTTTTCTTAGCTGAGGAGGACAGACCCCTAGACCCAGTGTCAGGGTATCTAACAAATCTGGACAGGAAGTTATTTTCCAGGGAATAAAAGTATCACTCTCCATAATAATTTTCCACAGTTGTTTCTGTCTGAAGTTAATTGAAAAGGAGATTCTGGGGAAAAGTGTAGCTCAAGAAGCCGATTTTCATTCAAGTGTACAAACATCCAGTACTCTATTCTATGATTATACCTAGAAATGGCACAAAGTATAAAATGAGGCCTCTTATTTTAAAGTCCTGGCAGCATGGACTTGTGTCAGGCTACTTGCTGTCTTCAATTCACCTGTATCTAGCTGGGTTGAGTTATAAACTTCTATAAAGTATGCCAATAAAAAATAAATCTATTAAAAAGAGAATAAAATAATGAGGTGAGAAATTGTCTGTCTCAGGAAAACGTTTTAGGCACATCTCTGACTGGTTTATTTGCAGAAGAAAACACAGACACAACTGGAGTATGTTTCACATTACAAGACTTAAGGGTTCTTGTCTGCACTGAAGACATGTTTATACTGTTGGGTTCCAGTATGAATCTGGTTTATATCCTGTGAATGCTCAGAGTCCTTCACACACTCTAGGCAGGAAGTCTTTAATGCACACACTGAGAAGACATTTTCAATTATTCAAACATTAAATAAATAAGCATGGAAAAAAAACATTCTACTGCAATAATTAAATTCTTCCTGTGCCTTTACAAGATTTCTGAAAAAACAAGCCTCCCAATCCTGGCAGAGCTGTTTGAAAAGTCCAAGAAAGCCATAAGGGAAACAAACTCAGGGGAAAACCATCCATTTACCCATTGCATTTTGTAGCACCATCAGATACTATTTAAGACCAGAGCCTTGCAGTGTTTGGCTCAGAGCAGGCCTTGTCTCAAAGGCATTTTGTCATTTAAAATAGGCAAACATCAAGAAGAAAACCAAAATGGTCATATGGATGTATCGTCCTTCCCAAACTGTAAAGTGGGGACCTGCCCAAGGCTGGAAGAGCACTGGTGAAGGAACTGAGACATCTGGAGTCCTTGTCTGGTTCAAAGCTGATCTTCTTCAAGAGATTAAATATGGCCCACATTATCTCATTATTCTTACACATCATGGTTTCTTTTCTTGGTGCATTGTGAGAATTTATCAGCCAGTAACAAGCTGGCAGAATAGCTGGAGAGGAAACTGTGCCTGAAATTTTCTAGAGCTTTCAGAGCACTTAACAATATTTTTAGTAATATGCTCCAACTTTTGGTCAGCCCTGAAGAAGACAGGTGGTTGGACCAGGTAATGCTTACAGGTCACTTCCAAATGAAAAAATCTCTTCTACTTGCAGTTGCTTTGACATCTTTTATGCACATGAATGTGTAGGAAGAATATAACTCACCATATGGAAAACAATGCAAGGGTTGGATATGTATCTATTAATGTTGGATTTGTAATCTGTGTATAACTTCAAATATGGAACTGGGCTTGAATTTTCACTTTACTTCACAGTTGCCAGGGCCAACTTGAGTAGCATTATTTTTAAGAGAAAAATGATCTCTCTTTTTACAGTCTTCTCTCTGCTGTAATTTCTTTGTGTCTCTGCCAGAATCAAGATGAGGTGACGCCAAGAAAAAGGATGAGCTCATTGCATTTAATGGTATGAGGTTTCACAAATAAAAACTACATTACTCAATTGAGAAGTAGTCAGTGGTATAAAACAGGGTTAAAAGCAGGTAGTTTTAATTGGAAACAAAAAGAATTAATTAATTTCTCATGCTTGTTGTCATTAGAGAATTGATCTGATTAGTCTTCCTTAGGGACAGAATTTTAGATTATTCACCATTATTGTATTGTTATTGCACATTTATGATAACATTAAAAGAACAAGATAACTGTTATTGGTAAAACAACATAGTGAAAGCAGTGAATTATAGGAAAGGGTCATTTAACCTTTTTGATTTCTAGTATCACACTGAGCTCAAAAAGGTCTTATTCCACAGAACAGTGAATCCTTCTTAGTGGTGCCGTACTGTTCAGAAGAATCTCTCAGACCTGTGGAATCTATTGACCATCAGCTCTACAGCAGAGCATTTTCCAAAAAAAGCCAGAGGCACAGTCCCTTTTACAAGACCCGTGCAGTCTTTGCAATGTGTCACATGAAAATGGAAGAGCCTTCAAGAGGGAAGGACAGTTCAGGTGCCTATGATGGACATCTGAGCTCATGATGTGTTTGACTGGATTTTTGCACAAGGTACAGCTAAATCATCACTCTTCCTGCAACATAGCTGGATCAGAATCCCTGTGGTGTTCCCAGTGGTGTCTGCTCCAGTGTCTCACTGACATAGAATGACCTAATTTGTTATGGCTGGTGAGAACGGAGAGAAATTAAATCCAGGTCTGTAGTTGATTGGGGCCAGGTTGAGATGATTTATGACCTGAGGAATGTACTCACTCACTCACTATCATACAAAAAACAGTATCAGTTGGACTCAGCAACCCTTGGAATCAAATTGAAATTGGGATTTTCCAAAAAATGAGTAGTAGCAGAGGCAAGACCCATGGGAGAAGGCAAGCTGGTGGGCAGATGAGGCTGTATCTGAACACCAAGCCAGGTACCTTCTCTTCCCACACTCACAATCAGTTAACCTCCAAGCCCTGATTTATTGTGATTCAGAGGAGAGATGGAATAGGTCTATGCCAAGGAAATTTCATCTGTCTGGAATCTGACAGGAAGAAAAAAAACGTTTGAAAATTTTTGAGGAAGCTGGGATTTGTCCCAGTTACAGTGTCTCTGTGTTCACTCAGCCAGCTCGTGTTAGCAAGTTGGGCTCACTGAAAAATAGTGGCAAATGCTTTTCCATCAATCAAGAACCTCGAGTTTGGTCCCAAGTCAGTGGCTGTGCAGTACAGCCCATGACCCAAACAGCAGGAGCCTTCAGCAGCTTCCCCCACGCCTTTTGCAGGATATCTAACATCTTTCTTTTCTTTGTGGACTTTAGAAAAGGATAAGAGAAGAGTTACTCTATTTTCAAGTTCAAGGCATTTTATCACACTTCAGCAGTTAAGTAGAACCTGAAAATAAAACTATTCAATACTGGTTTTCTTTGGGAAAACAAATCAGGGTTTTTTCCTTCCCTAATTAGGACCCTGCTTCTTCATTTTTCCTAACTTCATGTCCTGTTTTTGATTCTTGTGCCCAGTGAAACTAGTCACTGACTGGGTTGCTTTTTTTTAAGTAGAAAAATCATCTCTATTCTGCTAATGTCTATCAAAATAGGCAGAGAAAGTGAAGGAGAGAAAGAAAAATATCTGCAATCCCAGGAGCAGTGGTTATAAAAACCCTCTCCATGGGCTTCTGTGCTTCTTATTGAATGCAGTTTTGCTCACACACACCTCAAACAGGCAGCTAAGTGAAAGTGCATCAACCCTTTACCTTCCTGTTCCCTAAGAGAGTCTTTGCATTCCACAGAGATATGAGCTCAAAACATGTAAAGCTTCTTAGGAAAAAGAGTGGCCATTACAGAAGGGTGCAAAACGCTGTGTAAGGGCAGGTATGACCGACAATGCACAAACCTGTCTGCATGGAATCATCTCTGCTGTACCTCAGAGCCTTCATCTAAGAGCACATGCTGAAAGAGCAGATGTTGGGGTGGCTCAGCCTGCTCTCAGGCTGAAACCATCAAATATCAGTCAAACCAGGGCCATCCACTGGGTGGATTTCCCCACCCAGGATAGTGGATCGGAAAGTGGACTAAAAGAGGTCACTGAGATTTTAGGTTACCTCCCCCTGGGTGGCTCCCAATCCTAAATTACCTCCCCCTGTTCCAGAAAGTTCTCCCTTTCTTATTTATTAATTGGTTCCCTGCTATGACTCCCACCTCCCTGTTTTCCCCATTTGTTCTGAAAAATTGTATCCTCCCCTCTGCTTGTACCCCATTGGTTGTTTTCCCTTTCCCCGCCTTGCTCCACCCCCCATAAAGGGGATAAAGGGTGAGCCCGCTTCTACTCGAGTAATTTCTGGTTCCTGGACCCTCCTGCAAATGAATCTGTTGGAACCCACACCAGAAGCCCCTCCCCGCCTTCTTTGCCCCCGGGCAAACCCCAGCCTGATCATCGGCCACCCGACGTGTTTCCTCTGAGGAGGAGCCAGGCACGAACCCATCCCACGCCGATTCCACTGAGCCGTGCAGCGAGGACGCTGTGGAGGCCAACACTGCATCCCTCTGCCCGAGGGCACACCGAGCCTTGCGGCTACAAGCCCCCGGTTGCGTTAAGCAGAAGGGCATCGAGCTGAGACATCCCCTGCACTCAGTGGAAGCCCAGAGAGCTCCAGCTGCAGCACAGTGTCATACATGAAATCCCTAATTGTGCCTGGTCTTTGCATATTAAGTGCTTTAATTAATTAATTCTGAGTTAAATATTTTAAATGTTAAA
The DNA here is from genome assembly GCF_000691975.1 of Corvus brachyrhynchos. Classification (NCBI taxonomy): domain Eukaryota; kingdom Metazoa; phylum Chordata; class Aves; order Passeriformes; family Corvidae; genus Corvus; species Corvus brachyrhynchos. The sequence goes on along the minus strand of NW_008235742.1, from coordinate 1,632,027 downwards.
ATTAACCCATCAGCCCAGGTACAAAAATCAAGTTTCATTATCAGTGTTTTCAATTGTTCAAAGTAGCTTGTTAAGAGAGTTGCACCATTCCCAGTTAAAAATTTCCCAGTTAAAAATCCCCAACTTATGCTCCCTTTTCAAACTTCAAACCACCTGTACACCATAAGAGTTATCTTTCCTGTGTTTACTGTAGACTTTTACAAGTGTTTTAAGATGCGTTAGATGTATTTTAATTTTTTTTTAGGTGTTTTTCTTGCACTTTGGTCCAAGGGCTAACTCCAAAACCCCAGTTCTAACAGCCAGCAGCTATTTTTAGCCCCATAGCCATTACCCTGCAGGCAAGCTCCATGGCAACCTGAATTTTAATGAGGGCATTTTAGCACCCTTATCTCAACTGATACCACCCCTCTGACAACGATGAGCCATTGGTGGACGGAGATGATCTGTCAAAGGGAAAGCACCAATCAATTTAAACTGAAGGGGCGGGCTGGGGGCGGACTGGGGCGGAGCAAAGGCAGTATAAAAGAACGAGACAGGCCTCAGAAAGTTCAGAGAGAGAGGGGGGAGAGAGAGTGTCTTCTGCAGGCTGGCTGTGGTGGATGTCAGTGCTGGGCATTAAAAGCCTTACTCCTATTAAGGAGCCTTTAATAACTTTTTTTTTGAGTTTTGGACCATCCAAAAGCCAGCTCAGCACTGCAAGAGCTTTTTCTCTACCTGAGGTCCAGTGCTGACCCAGCCAGAAGATCTCATGTGAGAAATGAGAAAACTCTTAAAAAGATTAATTTATTGAAAACAGAAAAATTGAAAAATTACAGAAATCAATAAAATATAAAAATTTGGGATCCTATGGCTCGGTAGATGGTATGCCCCAGGAGTGCAGGGATGTGAGATCTTCTGGCTGAGACAGCACTAGACCTCAGGTAGAGAAAAAGAACTTGCAGTGCTGGGTTGACTTTAAAAAAACTACTA
>NW_008235742.1:1619080-1630765 GCF_000691975.1 Corvus brachyrhynchos | reverse complement strand
TTGGTCGAGATAAGGGAGCTACAATGCCTTCATTAAAATTCAGGTGTTCAGGTTGCCATGGGACTTGCCTGCAGAGTAATGGCCGTGGCTAAAAATAGCTGCTGGCTCTTAGACTGGGTGGGGGTTTTTTTGGCCTTGGAATCAGAATGCCAGTGAAAAACACCTACAAAAAAGTATTAAAATACGTCTAACGCATCTCAAAACACTTGTAAAAGTCTACAGTAAACACAGGAAAGGTAACTCTTATTGTGTACAGGTGGTTTGAAGTTTGAGAAGGGGCAAGTTTGTGATTTTTAACTGGGAAAATTTTAACTGGGAAGGGTGCAACTTTCTTAATAAACTACTTTAAACAAATGAAAACGCTGATAATGGAACTGGATTTTTGTACCTGGGCTGATGGGTTAATTTTAAGATTCAATTTAAAAATATTTAACTCAGAATTAATTAATTAAAGCACTTAATATGCAAAGACCAAGCATAAATAGGGATTTCATGTATGACATCTCAGATCCCTGCACTCCTGGGGCATACCATCTACCGAGTCAAAGGATCCCGAATTTTTATATTTTTCTAACTTCTGTAAATTTTCAATTTTTCTGTTTTCAATAAATTATTTTAATTTTTTATTTAATTAAGAGTTGTCTCTTTTCTCACACACAGGAAACACCAGGAATGTGCCTTTGCCCTTGTAAATCTTTCTGACTCGCTCTCATCTGTGAGGTTGGCAGTGGATGCAGAGTGTGGCAATCACTACATTTGGCAGAGCTCTTTGCTACCTGCAGTGTAACTCCCAAGCAAGCAGGCTGCAATAACACTGGGTGTTTATTCAGCTGTGCTTCTCCGGTGTATCCTGGGGAGAAAAGGTATGTTCTGGCCTCTTTAATCACTTCATTCTTTGCTGGAGTAAACAAGAGGAGCCACAGGGGGTTGTCTTTGCTTGTGAGGCTCTGCTGTGCACAGGGCTTGCTGCAAGAGACACCTTCACTATGAGAGCACCAAGTTCCTGCTCTGGCAGGAGGGAAAGATGAGCTGGGGGGACCACAGACGCTAGAGGGAATCCAAAAAAGGACAGAATAATGGTCCAAACAACTCTTTTCCATCCCTACCAACAGCCTAAGCACCATCTTAACTGGTGCACCCTGTGCTGCATCCAGGGTGGGACATGTTTGCTATCACACAGGCTCAGAAAAGGATGGGATCAGTGGAGTGAAAGCTCAAAGCAACCCAGGGCTCTGCTGAGTTACTGGTATGTAGAGGCAGGCCCTGTGCTCCACCATCCCAGCAACTTTCAGAAGGGGCCACTGCAGCCTCTTATGAAGGGAGGTGCTCTGAAAAGGAGAAAAGTGCTTCAATAACATGAGCAGAGAGCAGAGTTGCCTAGAAGTATCTGGCCAACACATTACCATGAGTTTACACTAAAAACTCTGACAAACAAGTAATTGGTAGGTGCTTTAAAATATTGTCAGAATTGGCTGGGAAATTTGTGGTTTTTTCCTTTCTCATAAGCCCTGAAACACTCTTACATGCTGACAGTTATTAAGGAAAAATAAAGGTTTATTTCAAAACTTTGGATTATTGTTTTTATTCAGAGCTACTAAGAAAGAGTACTTTCAGTTGAGTTCAGAGCTGAGGAATTTTTGCACTGTTGCTGCCCTTTACACAGAAGGTGAAGACAAAAGGAAGTGTGGGGTCTGGCTGGGCAGGCAGAGGTGCAGGAGTGCCTGCAGCTGCAGCAGGATGTGGCCTCTGATCTGGTGGAACGAGGCTGTTCCTCTGCATCTGCTGCTCAGGAGCCTCATCATCCCTGCACTCCAAAGCATGCAGAGCTGTCCCCTTCCCCTTCTCCAGGCAGGGCACATACCTTGGCCAGTGACATGTAAGGTATTAAATGTAAAAGGACAAGTGCCTCTCACCAATATTTACAGTAAGGTTGGTTGCCCCACATAAATATACCCAGAGTCAAAAAAAGGAGACGCTTTTTACTCCTTCAGAAGCAAGAGTGGACTATTCTATGAGGCACATTTATGTGATTTTAAATGGCTTTTTAATAGTGAATTTAAAATTAATTTCATATATAATACATATTATGTTTGTCTATCTTTAGGTTTGCAGTATGACACACACAGTTTGTCTGGCAAAGCAGCATGAACCCCACCCCAGCAGGGGCTTCACTCAGAAAATGTCGAGTGCTGCAAATGGATCCCTCACTTCTTCCCCTCACTAAGTTCTCCCTGGAAGCCCACTTGGCCAAACAACAGGACTAAACGCTTTTTAAAGAAAAGAAGGTAAAATTCTGATGAAGTAGGATCCTCTTTTCAGACTCTCAGAATCCGAAGTTTTAATGTAATGATTACTATGGGCAGAAATACCTCAGGTCCTGTAGCTCAATGACCTTCCAATCCCACGGCAGGTTCTTCAGAAAATAATTTTTCTCAAATTGTAATTCCATGGATTTTTCTTGCCACTTTCAAAAAGAGCAGAGGTTACACATGTTTTTCACACAGTCTTCCAGTGCATATAAGCTTTCTCCCCCCATCCCTTTTCCACTTATATGTAATAAAAAAGTCAGAGGTAGCAAGTAGAGATAAAGGCAAAAAGGGCTAAGTGTCCCTGGGGACAGATTTGCTGTATTACTTCCAATACTTTTAAAATTGAAAATGTGAAAACACACTTGACTGATACTTCTACTTCTACATGGATATTCTTAGCTTCTTTACTGTGATTTATATGCAAGAATGAAGTCTATATTGATTGACCAAGACCTAGTTCTGGATAATGACTTTTCCTAGACACTAGACTTATTTTGCATCACTGAATTTCTCTCCATTTTTAGATAAGGAATGGGGATGGCCTAGCATTTAAAAAAAATAAAAGTAATTGAATCAAATTAATCTTAGATGGAATTCAATCCATAGCATATTCTGAATTTTCTGATTTTCAGGAGGTCTGTGTTAATAACTTCTTTCAAGATGCTCTTCCCAGTTTTGTTGTTACTGAATTATGTTCCTGGGGCTGTTGGATCCCTGCTTAGCTTCTCAGGAAATTGCACTGATATGTCAGAAGAAACAAGGCAGAGATTCTGCTTTTTGTCTTCTAGTCTTAACAATCAATCAATACTGTCTGTAGCTAGACAACAGAAAGCTGATTTTTGGACCAAAAGAAGAATTCTATGAAAAATGGGTTAATTTTTGCCCCCAAATTTGGGTGCCAGAAACCCTTTCCTTCATAATGCACTCCTGGGTCCATCAGAATCATCTTCTGCGCTGTCCCAGGCTCAGGATGCCTTGCTAAGCATTTCAACTTCCTTCTTTGGTATAAAAAAGCTGAGTGGTAATTCTGGGCTCACCGTGAATCCACTGCTTGGCAGGAGGAGGAATCAGTTCAAAATCTGGCAGGATGAGCCTGTTCCTGGAGCTCGACTCCCATCATTGCTGGATGCTCTGCAATCCTCTGCTGAGAACTCCTCAGGTGGCTCTGAACACCCTCCCCGGTGCTGCCACCGCATCTTCCCCACCCCGTTGTTGGAAAATGATACAAAACTTAGATTTTTTTAGTAACTTTATTCAGTCTTGTTCGCCTTTGCCTCGGGGGAAAGGAATTTTAAGTTTCTTTTCAAAGGACTGTTTCAGCACTCGAGGCCTGATGAGCTGAACAGAGTGGGAGTAGCACAGAAGATACACAAAGATAACGACCATTAATGACCATCAACTTCAAATCCCTGGCATAGTTGGGGACACCTGGTCTGGGAAAAGATAGATAAGAGAATGAAGAATGAGAACGTAATTAACATTGAAGGTGAAGGCATCAATAACCAATAGGAAAGGAAATACTAAGAACTGTGTACCTTGGGACCAATGAACACTAATCCAATGAATTCCTCTGGGTTTTGACTGTATAAGTTCATGAAAAATCAGTGAAAACCTTGTGTGATGGAAGGATTTTCTCTGCACACCCACGCCATGTGTGGATGAAGTGATTTCTGTTGCACACCCTGGCCAGAATAAAGTAATGCCTTGATTCTCTAACACAAGAATGATTGTTGTTGGAGGGTTTTTGTTTTTCCTGCACTCTCGGTGACAGCATCTCCCCGGTGCTGCCGCATCCTCCCTGCCCGGCCGCCCCCTGCTGGGCCTCAGCACCTCCTGGCGCGGCGGCAGCTGGAGGGTTAAAAGTCTGCTCCGAGTTTTGTGGCTCCTTTCCAAAAGGTTTCAGTTAACACCAAAGGTCTCCTTAGAGCTCGCTCACTTTAATAGATTTTTCCCATTGAGTTCTCACTTTATAGACTATCATTTCCTTTTCTGCAGGGGAGCTATTTTCTGGGTCACTGATCCAACCAACTTAAAAGGGATTTCATTGATTAGATTTTATTGGTGGTTACTTCAACCATAATGGCACAAGTTGCTAGTACCTGCTAACAGCTGTGGGTCTTGCTTTGGTACCCTGGCTCTGTACACTCTTCTACAAGTGAAGTTCCTCTCTCCTGCCTTGATTGCTTGCTAATTACTTAGCACCTTCTTTACCCTCTTACTACCTCAGTTGCTTTTGTCCTTTTGCATTTCAGTACCGCAGGTCAGCTGCATGGCAAAGTGTTCCTGACAAAATCCCCTATTTGTTGATTGTGGCACATCATTCCTCTCATTTTTACCTCTGGTCGTCCCTGTAGTCATACAAATAACCTCCGACTGAAGCACTGTACTCCAGCCAGCATCGTGCAGACAGATGAAGCTGGGAGATCAACACTTTCAAAGCAAAACGAGCGGGCTGTTTTAAAGAAGGATTTTTTTTTTTTAAGTGAAAAATTACCTGACGGACATTGGAGGGTCCTCCCTTCACACTCTTGACTTTTAGTGCTTCACACTGCTGTGTTTTCCTATATGAAAGAAAGATTGGTAGGTCGTGTCTGTTAGAAACACAAACTGGTAATCAAGACAGGCATTTCTTCAAGTGCCTTACAAAAAGGTACAGCTCCCTTTTGACTCCTGATCAACGCAGACTCCGTGCTCTAAGTTGTCTCAGTCGTTTTCTCAGCATTGTATTCTTCATGCTGCTCAAGCTGTGTGATTCTCTTCCAGCCTTCCAGGCTTTTCCCTAATCCGTAACACTGTGCACAGCGATGGCCTCTGCATCTTTCACTACCTTTGTTTTAAGGGGTAACAGGCAGAATTTAAGGAGAAATTGCTATGATTTCTGCCATTAGAGCAATGAAGGTGCCAAACTATTATAAGAAAGCAATTACTACGATTATAATGACTATAACCTCCATTGCAACAGAATTTAACCCAATCCCTTCCCCTTTGTGGTGTACTCTGCAAGTTCTAATTAATGGTTGCCAGTGTCTATGAAAGATACCTTACCCCTCTGCAGGTGAGAAACTGAGGCACAGAAGTTGCTGGCTCGCCCAGATCCAGACAGAATTCCTGCTTGTCAGTGCCTGCCCCACTGCTGCTGTCAGTCCCAGGCGCTGGTGAGCTGCACACATGGTCCTCATCTGCTCTCGGGGATGCTCTCTGTGACACCACATCAGTCAAGTTTTTTGGAATGTTTCTGAGTTTCATGGTGGTGCAGGGAAGTGAAAGTACCCCAGTGAAAGTACAAGCCATGCTGAAAAATTAAGCAGAAGAGGTGATACTACGTAGTGTAAAAATCTGTGAGTACCAGTGAGTGAAGAGTTCACAGATTTTAAGAAAATGACACTTCAGACCAATAATGCAAGTGATTTTTAACTTGCTGCTTCTGGATTAATTTCCTTTCCTCTAATACAGCTGCTTTCCTGGCTAGAAGCTACATGCTTCTCTGTGCTAAACCAAGTGCAATGGGCTTTTATGGGAAAGGATACAATTTTCTTCCAGCTTCTTTAAAACTACACCTGACCAACAGCCCAAGGGGGTTTACAGCTTGTTGAGCACTTTCAGAAAGGAACAGGACGTCAGTGGCTGGGCTGGTACAAACTGCCTGGCTCCCTTACCAGTGCCAATGGAGCAACCTCTCTGCTTCTCTCATTTCTGGAACCCCGTTCTGGAGCCCTTCTGCTTCCTGCATCACTGTCATGAGGAGCACTCAATGTGATCTTGCAGCATCAGGCCATGGAAGCTGAGTACAGAGAAATTCCCTATCATTCTCTTTACATCCCTTCACAGGATACAGGGAATAGGAGCTGAGGGTGGCAGCCTACTGGCCCTTTTACAAGACGTGGCCCTTTCTCTGCACTTCATCTCCTGAGCAGAGATCTCTCTATTTGCTCTCACAACTGTCTGGGTACATTATAGCAATATGACAATCAATTAACTGCACACTCTATCAGAATAAAGAAGCCACCCAACCTTATATAACTCTTTTTAATTGTTTTCTTACATTATAGCATTTTTGCTAAACTTATTCTGCCATAATTCACATAATTTAATTTCTCAAAGTGCTAATAAAATAATTGCTTCCTTCCTGTAGACAGAGTGCCTGAACTGTCTTCTCTCATTCAGAACATTATAAAAAGTGGCTGCCATGAATGCTTAAAAGGACTGTTTTATTCACAAGACTTGATACAAAATTGTTCTTTCCAGAGTCTGTGTTGTGTCTCAGACAGCCACAAAGGTGCAAGAAACCTACCCAGACACTTCCTTGCATACTGGGCCTACCTGCACCTAGACTTGAAAAGCATGGCAAGTCTTATGAGCAAAGTTCTATGGGCTGGTGGAAATCTTCTGTCCTATTGCCCTTATACAGCAGCTTGAAAATAGAACCCAAAATTCAGATTACAGGTTATTAACTCATGCTACCATAGCTCCTCTTGCAGAGAGAGACTGAACAAAAGTAACGTTTGTGATTTACATATTTAGGCTTGGGAAAGAGAACTTCCTGTCAGGAAGACATTCTGTGCATTTCAAACTTTGGTCAATTAGCCATGCCTGAAATTTAGATTTCCCTACTCTTCTGCCAATTACATCCACCCTGTTTCTGGGAATATGGACTGAATATGCCAGATCCAATTTTGGGGCCTCATTGGACACAACCTTTCTTTTCTGTGCTTTTTGCTTCAAAATGAATTAGGATGGGGACACCTCCAAACCGTGGAAAGGTCCCTGGGGGTTCTGGGGGGTGAGCAGCAAAATGAGTGACCAGAGTGCTGCTGCAGCAGAGCAAGGACACTGGGCTGCACCAAGCAGGGCATCACCAGCAGAGCCAGAGCAGTCACTGTCCCTCTCAACGCTTGACAGGCCATGCCTGGAATACAGTTTGATCCCTGCTATACAAAATAAAAAGATGTGGACAGGTTGGAAAGGGTCCAGAGAAGGGCCACAAAGGCTCTCCAAAGCCTGGAAAGCTGCCACACGAGGAAAGGCTGAGAACTGGGTGTTTTAATTCTTGAAGGGAAAGAAGGCTTAGGGGAAACCTTGTGACCGGGTTGCAGTGTTTTGGTAACAGCTACAGCAGCCAGAATGCTCAGTGATGGGCATGTGAGGAAGTGCATATGACCCAGTTAAATCTCACATTTTCTGCTTCTGCCCAGCACCCCTCTGGAGTCAGATGGTTAACTACTCAGCTTCACACTCTTTTAGCAGTCTTGTTGATCACACTGATTTGGAAAATCCTCATTAGGATTCTGGCCTAAGTCAGACTGGATGGAAGATTGCACATACTTCAAAGGCAGAGCCTTTGCCGACAGCCTCATCAGCTGCAGAGGCTCAAAATTCCATAGCCTGGACAAGATTAACAAGAGGCTGCTGCAGTGACAGCAAAGCCAGCACTGATAGGTCACAATGTCACCAAAACATCTGATAAAAAACCAAATACTAAGAACTGCATAACCTGGGACCAATGAACATTGAGCCAATTAATTTCTCTGGGTTTTGATGGTGTAAGTATCTGAAAAATCTAATAAAATTCACGTGTCATAGAATGATTTTCTCTGCACACCCCAGGCTATGTGTGGATGAAATTATTTCTGTTGCACATCCTGGCCAGAATAAAGTAATGCCTTCATTCTCTAACATTAAAAATGTTGTTGGAGAGGTTTTTTGTCTTTCCTGCAGTTTTGGTGGCAGCAAGGGCTTGACCCTCCCTCAGAATTTCATGCCAAATGCAGGCCACTGTGGTGTGTGCTACTGAAAAGCAGCAGAGACACAGACAAGGTGAAACCAGAGAGAGACTCTGCACATGCAATGCCCAGCCCCTTCTTTGCACACTGCCAGTAGTGAGGCTGAGTTGGAGCTGCACATGAGTGCTTGGCAGGTGTTTACAGTGTCGAGATTTCTGTGTTTTCTTAGGTATTGCATCACCTTACAAGGCAAAGCTGGCTGCTAACAACAGGCAGACTCAGCACCTTACTCAGGATATTCCTGTTCAAGGATCAACAGGGTATTGAAGAGCAGCTGGGCTGATTTCATGCCTGATGTTAAGAAACCTGAGCTCTTCATCCAGCTGTTTATTATTATTTTTATAAAACTGCAGGTCTGTTCATGCTCCATTCTACAGTACAGAGAGGTTTCTTTCGACTTCCAGTGTGTCACTCTCTAAGACATTTGTAATTTGATCCCGTCTGTGTCAGCATCCATGTCTGAGAGCTTTACATTACACCGACCACAGCTGCTGGGGACTGCAGGGGATCCATCTGAAATTCAGGGTTGGGTTTTCTCAAACCCATACAAAAAATGGAGACAGCTAAATCTTAGGGATGGACACAGGAGGGGGAGGCGGATGAGGCACAAAATTCAATTGGTAACTAAGACAATAAAGTGTAAGTCCAGGGAAGAAACACCTCAGGCAGTGTGTGTTACAATGATGGAATAAATCTGTTGGTAATACTTTGTAAGCAAGAATCAGCTCTCTGGTTTATGTATCACTTCTTAACTCTTCACACACTGCACACCTCAAGAAAAAAAAAATCAGACAAGGCAATTAATCACCCTGAACATTAATTGGTCACACTTGATTAGCCAGCCTTTGAAAACAAATGTGACATAGAAATAGAAAAAGTCATTGATAGTAGTGACAGCACATCTCTGTCAGAGAAAAAAAATAAAAATGGCATTACTGTCTGGTTAGTACAAATGGCAGTGAGGTACAGAAAGGATCACCTGGCTTTCTAAACTCCTTCTCAGAGAGGACTCTGGGTGCTGCTGGATCAAGTAGTCCAAGACTTTGTCAGCAGTTTATGTCAAAGGATTATATAGGTGTAATTGCAACTTTATACAGCTTTGTCCCACAGGATTAAGGATGGCAAATCAAATATATTAATATAAAAATTAATGATTTATTATGATAATGATTAGACTAAAAGATCTTAATCAGAATTATTTACTACATAGCATGGATAGCTATAACTACTAGTGCAGCATAGTGAACTATTTTTGAAACAATACTGAAGAAATTATATTAAAGCTAGCCAAAACAATTATGAAGTAGCAATTATGATGTTACTCACCCAGACCAACAACTCTTTCACTCAGCCTTTGAGGAGTGAGCTTGAGAGTCATCCCCACTCAAGGAAGGGATTTCCACACACACCCGAAGGTGTTAGAAGAGCCTGCTGTCAAAAAGTAGGACTGGGCTTTTACAGTATGAAATCCCCAGGCCATCTGTCAGCTCAGCAGAGAAGTATCTGTAGTGTCACCTGTTGGTTTCTTTATCAGGTACTTTACCAGCTCTGCCGTATATTCATCTCACTGTCAGGATGTTTAACCTTGAGTTCAAAAAGTCAGGCTGGTTTCAGCATTATTCAACACCAAAAGCAGTGTGAGTCCCACCCTTCTCCATTCCCCACTGACAGTTTTACAAATAGGGTGAAGTTTGAGTTGTTTTACCCCCACTCCAGGCAGAGCATCCTGCTACAGGTGATGACTCCACCACTGTCCTGGGCAGCCTGTTCCAATGTTTGACAACCCTTTCAATGTAGAAATTTTTCCTGATATCCAATGGAAACCTCCCCTGCACAACTTGAGGCTGTTTCCTCCTTGTCCTACCACTTCTACTTGGGAGAAGACATGAGCCCCCACCTCACCACAAGCTCCTTTCAGGCACTTGTAGAGAGTGAGAAGGTTCCTCTGATCCTCATTTTCTCCAGGATGAGCCCACCCAACTCCCTCAGCTGCCCCTTATCAGACTTGTGTTCTAGAGAGTCTCTAGTCCCTCTTCACAGAGGAGTGAAATGACAACTACAATGAGACTTAAGGCTCCTCACACATCAGCATTCCTGTTCCTGCCACTTGGATGGGAAATTAGAACATCACAGAGGAAACAGATCTTACAGTAGAAAATGCCATCCTATTTGGAGTTCAGAGCGCAGCCAGGGATTGAAGTCAGATCTCAGTAACAAAGTTTCTGTTCTGTTCTTAACTAGGAAATGTAGCACTAATAACTGAGAGTCAAACTCCCGTTTTTGCTGTGATATCTATAGGCAAAAGTGCAAAACATGAGTGTGTGTTGACACCTAGACTTTGTAAGACATTTAAAGTATAAATTGCATAACAACAATCTAACTGGGAGAAATATTCTCTTACAGCTGTCTGAGAAAACTGGATTAACAGCCTGAATAGCCTGCTGCAAATTATATGGAGCAGAAACAAATTTGCTAAAACTGAAAATTCAGATTAACTCACACACTTCAGTGATTTTCTCAAGGCAGAGTAAGCTGGAATTCCAGTGCTGCATTTAACCACGTCTACAGTGTTTGGGGATGTGGGACCAGGTGCTGGATGTAAACTTCCTACAGTTAACATGTGTGTGGTTCTGCTCCATATAATTTGCAGCAGGCTATTCAGGCTGTTAATCCAGTTTTCTCGGACAAATGTAAGAGAATATTTCTCCCAGTTAGATTGTTGTTATGCAATTTATACTTTCAGTGCCTTACAAAGTCTAAGCAGAACTGTGTGTCAGTCAGGTTTCCTGACACAGTTGTAGCCTGTGAGCATAAAGATCAAAATATATACTGACTAGATATTTAAACTTCACAGGCACCCCTTTCACAGTAAGCAGAGCAGTACAGCAAACTGGGAGGGGTGAGCTGTTGAGAAAACATCAAAAATGTACGATTCCATTTAGCCTTATGGATAACTTTCCCCTTTTTCTCTTGAGTACCTATTTCTCTTCCAGAAGATGACAGCCTATGGATGATTATCTTATTATCACCACATCCCACCTGTCACTAATATATTTTGGGGAATAAATCGGCTTAATAAATGTTAAATAGCATCTTGGAATTTTAGAGGAGAAATTTTGGGGGGGAAAAAAATAACTGGGTGCATGCACATGGCCCAGGAGTCAGCACCTGGCATCTGGAAAAGCAAAGCGACTTTTTTTGGTGTCCAAATCCCAAGACTAGATTTTTTTTTTTTTTTTTTTAATGTTCTTGTCCCTTAGCATTTGTATGAGTAAAACTGATTTTGACAGCCAGGGCTTTAGTTATTTTCGTTCCAGCTGTGCATGCGTGAGATTTCTTCCAACTCCTGTTGAAACTTCCTCGTAGCAGAGCTGAACATACCTGAAGGGTGTTTGAAAAAGACTGCAAGGAGTGTTTGAAAGCGACTGCGAGGTGCGTGGGAAGGGGAGGCCCGGCCGAGCGGAGTCTGGGCGTGCGGCCTCGCTTGAATGAACTCCGGGAGAATTCTATTTTTTTTTTATGAATGGGAGCTCCGCCGTGAATGAACAGCGGAGCTCTGCGATGTGATTGGTCCTCCGGGGTAAAAGCCACGCCCA
>NW_008235742.1:1589205-1618315 GCF_000691975.1 Corvus brachyrhynchos | reverse complement strand
CCTCGTTCCGCCGGCACGGCCGCGGCTGGAGCATCCCGCTGTCCCTCCGCAGCTGAGCATCCTTCCCCTCTCCCCGCAGAGCTCTTCCAAGACTTGAGGCAGCTCCAGGAGACGTGGCTGACTGAAGGTAGGCTCCTTCCCCCAGCTTTGGTTGGTTTTGATCGTCTTTGAGTTGTTTGTCTTTTGAGGTTTGTCCCGCTCCTTTGCTGTGTTTGCCTGGCTCCAAACAAAAGTGGTTTTTTCAGACTTGCCAACCTCTGGCTTGTGTAAATTAAGACGCTGAATGACACTATTGTGCTGGGCATTTGCTTATGAATGGGACTTGGCTGCTGGCCCGCTTTCCTGGGTACAGTTTTCGCTTCAGGCTATTTGTAACTGCTTCGATTTTATGCTAATTTGTCACTTATCTTTGTTGGTTGCCAGAACGTTGATATTTTCTTAAACAATGAAGTAGTCTTTTAATTTGGGGAACTAAATGCTTCCCTTATTTTTATTTTTTTAAAAATATTATCCTTTGTGGGGACCTGGCTGGAATTTACACACTTTTCAGTTTGGTGTCTTAATTATTTTGACTTTGAACTTCAAGGAAAACTTCGAATGCCAGGGAGTCACATTAATTCCAAGTGAAACTAGTTTTAAACATGGTGATTTTGCTCTAATTCCAGCACTACAGATGGTCCATTTTCTAGAAAATTCAAAACACGTCCTCAAGTACAGACTCTTGATAAATACAGAAGTGCTCATTGTGATCTAGGTACTTTAAAATATTTAACAATAATGATATAAAAATATACATTTTGAGCAGGTTATTTCCTCTAATTTTACCCCAGGTGAGGGACAATCTTCTCAAACAATTCTTTTTTTAAGCCTTCGGAAAGGTATTTGCCAGCTAAGTAAGATTATTAAGGAAAAACAAAATCAAGTGTTTTATGTTCATTTCAAACGGAACTGAAATGAGTTGACATCGATCAGGCAGGGTTTCAGGAGTGTGAGGATTGCAAGGACGCAATGGGAATTACCCGGAGGCTGTTTCAATATTGAAACGTGCACGTAACTTATATCAGAGCAGGAAAATAGGTGTTAATCGCTGAGCATGTAACAGAGCTGCTGAATGTGCACACAGGCTCGAGATTGAGTTCTTTCAAATCCTAGAAGAACTCGAGCTGCCAATTAGTTTGCCTCTGAACTGATTTTTGGTAGACTTTCAATTTTAGATTTTCTCATGTTTGATGATATTTTTAGCTCACCAGTCTAAAGGATTTGCATAGAATCTCTGACAGTATATTTTTCAGTAGCAGAGTGTTTGTAGGATGAATTTGGAAGTCCCCTGTGGTGAAGGGAAGGTCCCCCATGGGCTCATAGCACTGTAGAGAAAGAGGTGCTCTGCTTTTATCCAGGATTAGTAAACGATGATGCAAACCTTATTGCATGTTTTTGGAATATAGGCAGAGATTTTTTTATTATTATTTTTCATAGCTCATAGCATCTGATCAGAGTCCAAGTGAAATCCCTGAGAAATTCAATATGTGTTTTAATATTCTAGTTTATGATTTTAGACTGCATGTCGGGAACTGGTTTCTCCCATTGTTACTCCCATTTCCAGACTTAAAACAAGAAAAATGACCCTCTGAAGCAAACTGCCTTTTGGTTTTTTTCTATTCACCGTTATGTCAAAATATTTTCCTGAATGGTGAAAATATTTTTTACTAATGTCCTCTGTGTGTCTCCACATTAATGTTTGTTCATGAGATTGGGGGATCAAAACACTGAAGAGCACCTTCCTAAACAACAGAGAAGAAAAAGTGAAAACATGAAATATGTTATTTATTCTCTTCCTCTATCACATTTAGTTTTAAAAAATATTTATTTATTTATTTACAGTTCTTGGTGTTACTTTTTAAATAAAAGAGGAACAAACTTAGGAAGGAAGCAAACTAGAAATTAGGCATCAGCCAAAAATGTTAATGCATTTAAACCACATATACACCGGTTTATGTGTGTCGCTACATGTATTTGTGTGATTTCAGTCATAAAGGTATCTCTTTGTTATCTTTTTAAGATATTTTTACTAGTGTCAATTAACACCTGATTTCTCGTTTTGAGAGTCAAAGAATAATTCTGCATATAGATGCCTCCTAAAAGAAACATATGCTGAAAAATCCTAGGCCTGGTTACTAAAAGTCTAGTTTTCTTTTGCACCATTTTTACCAGGATCTGGTAGACTGCATGGGTGTGAACCTGGCAGTTGGTAACTGTATGGAACTAATTTCAAGCCCAGTAATTTATAGAAGTGCATCAGCATTCAGAGAAACAAAAAAGAATCTTCCTTGGAGAAGAGTGGCTGAGGCAGGTACCTGAGATGGCTGCAGGGAGCAGATTCACCTCTCCAGGTGTCCCTAGGCAGAAAATTTGAGTTCCAGTGCTCCAGCTCTTGGAAGTTGTGTGGGAAATGGTGGGGTCTGTGTTGGTGCCTGAAGTCTGAGTGACTGGAACAAGACCAGATTTGCGCTTCAGATGTGATTAATTATCCCAGTTCTTCCAAGTATAGGTGTTGGTTTGGGGAGAACAAGAAAATACCTGGGTTGCAGAATACATGAAGTAGGTAGAGAATATAAAAATTGAAATAGTCTTTTGGCAACTGTGTCTTCAGCCTTCTAGCACAGGACTGTAGCTGTCTGCAAATGTCACTGCCCAGCAGTGAGGCTGGGTGCTTTCACTCCAGCCTTGCCCTTCATTTCACATCTGTTCTGTGGCCTGTTGCTCTCAGTATTTAATTTTCTTTGTGACATCACCAGTGGCTGTGAAGTC
Organism: Corvus brachyrhynchos; assembly: GCF_000691975.1. Lineage (NCBI taxonomy): Eukaryota > Metazoa > Chordata > Aves > Passeriformes > Corvidae > Corvus > Corvus brachyrhynchos. The sequence goes on along the minus strand of NW_008235742.1, from coordinate 1,615,507 downwards.
CTAACTCTGCTCATACAATATGATCCCAATAATTTCTTCTATTTCCATGTTGCTTTTTAAGGATAATTCATAGAATTAATTTTCTAGATTTTTTTCCTCAGTTGCCCATCTTTCATTGTTTATATTTCCAGTTTGTTGTCACACAGGTTATTTGAAGGAACAGTGATTGCAGAATGAAGGTTTGGCCAGCTCCATTCTCATTCCCCACCTGTTAGCACAGTGTTACTCCCTGAGGTTCATTTTTGGCATGTCTAGTCTAGCTTAGTTTCAAGTGACTGGGATTAGTGGGCTTCCATCCTTTATGTCCCTTAACTTTGACTAGATCACCTCTGTTTCAGAGCTGACAGAATGCAGTCTGTTGTCCACTCTGCAATAATGAAAATTGTAGGTTTGTCTGTTGTGTTCTGGCAGCAGAATTTCTTTCAGCAACAGTGACAGATTTTATGAAATAACAACAATCTCCTGCGAGCTCTCCCTTCCCTGCAGTAAAAGGGATGTAAAAGTAATTGTTAGAAGTCATAAAATATGGGTAAGATTGTCCCCAAGGTTTCTCCCAGGACACACAGGTATTCATTAATCCCAAAGGGAAACTCTCCGTAGTCACTAAAATCATCCCAGCAGAAAGCTCAGATGTTTCCTGCATTGATTTATTTCTGCCTTACTGTTAATTATGCTGTACAAAGTGCCAGAACTAACTCTTCCCTCTCTCTTTTTCTGCCTCCCTCCTTTCCTCCTTCCCTCTCTCTCCTGACAGCTCAGGTTCCAGACAATGATGAGCAATTTGTGCCTGACTTCCATTCAGAAAACTGTAAGTAGCATGGGGATAATCATGTCTCCTGGGGGAAGGGCAAATCCGAATTTTGGAGCCTTCCATGCCCCCACCCCAGGCAGTTTCCCCCACATAAACTGAAATGAAGCACTTTTTCTGGTTGCACTTGTTTACCTCCTTTCCCCAGACGTGGCCCCGCAGCACAGCACAGCTCGGTCTCTGAGTCATAGATCTTATTTCTTTCTCTTTTTGACCTAGAACTGAGGAGAGGGATGGTCCCACATTTCACTCTGAGTGAATTAATGAGTCAGATGTAATGTGATAGCCTGTTCCAGCTATTAGGGGTTGGGAAGAATTGGCTGCTCCTAACACCTCCAGCTTCTTGAAAGTTCCACGGAGTTCAGTGTAATGGAGAGAGCAGGTTTTTTCCCCCCTGGACCCAGCTGACCCATCAGTATTTTTAGATGGGTTGTATACATCCATACACTGGGAAGGGCTGCTACAGGGGAATGTAGAAGACACAAAAGACTCTTTTCTCTTCTGGCCCTTCCTTGGGCCTGGGCTGTTTGCACAGGTGCAGGAGTGTCATGCTCGGAATGCTGAATCCACTGCAGGTGTGTGGAGACCACTGGGTCAGGGCATTCTCCCCTCTCTCAGTCTGGGCAGTGCCCAGAGCTGTTTGTGGGTGGGTTCCTCTGCTCCAACTAACAGCAGCCACAGGAGCCAGGTGTGCCTGAGGAGCAGCAGGAGCCAGAAACAACAGAAGGCTCTGGAATCTTATGGGTTTATTTATGTACATTGATTCTGTCAAGCTCTCTGAGTGGTGGCAAGATCGGCTTTTCTGGTGTGGGATGAAATCAAAGACAGCCAAAAGGAGTCAGGGTTTTGGAGGAAGGGGCAGATATCCCCCTCTTGGTGTGAGAAACCTCCTGTGCTACGAGAGGCAGCAAAGGCCTTTTTCTGACCCTTTTAGCTGTCTGCTTGCTTCTGAAGGGACACTTAGAACTTTATGTGAAGGAGAACTAGCTTGAAAATGGCTGGTGCATGCAGGGCTCAGGTCACTCCTGAAATAAACTCAGCAAAAATATGAGGGCTTGATGGATCAGGATGTTACTTCCCATCCTTAAAAGCAGTCACAGTGCTGAACATCCCAGACCCAGAGCAGCATCGTGTGACTTAAAGAGGTGGAAGGAAGCTGGTGATGCAGGACTGGATCTGGTCTTACTAAAAGATTTCAGCTTTGATTTGGAGGGCAGATCCTTCCCTAGTTTGAAAAAGTAGCCTAGACATATCTACCTCTCTGGAGTTACTTTCCTTCCTAAATATCAGTGACCTCCCAACAGCAGCAGCAGAGCCCACAGGCAAAGGCAGAAGATGCTCAGCCCATCCTCCAGCCAGGACAAGCCGTTCTGAGCAGCTAGGAAGCAAGTTTTATCCCCTGCTGGATTGAATGAAGCATAAGAAGTAAATGCCCACATCCTACTTCCTGGTGCTGTAAACTGCAACCCACATTTGTTATTCATGAAATTCTGACAGCCCAGAAATATCCCTCCTTGTCTGTGTCAGGCTCTTGCCACAGACCATGCACTGAAAATGGAAAGAAACCTTTTTACTTTTTTTTTTTTTTTTCCCTTGGACTGTCACTGGTGTTTTGGATGAGCAGAACAGTTTTGAGATTCCTCCAATCCCACATTCAGGGATGCTGGACAGTTTGCATAGAAGAGATTCAGTGAAGGGACACCTGCATTTGAAAATGCCTGATAATCATAGCTCCCCATAAAGAAGAAAAGTGTTAATTTGATCTTTCCTTTCTCTCCTGCAGTAGCTTTTCACAGTCCTCCTGCTAAGATTAAAAAGGAGCCCCAAAGCCCCTCAGAGCCCACGCTGTCCTGCAGCCATGAGCAGCCATTCCAGCACAACAGCGAGCAGTGCCTTTATGCCAGGTAAAGTGGCTCACACAGAGGAGGGACAGGAGCTATTCTGAAATCAGGTGCTGCTGCATTATCCAATAATGGAGTGTGTGCCAGCAGCCCTGTCTGTGCTGAGTACAGGCGAGCAGTGGTCAGCAGCTCTGGCCCCCAGCGAGGGCGGCCACTGGGCACCTCAGGCCTGGGTAGATCAGCTCTGGCCTTGCCTGTGTTTCATCCTCCCTTGTGCTGATATTCAGCAGTCTTGACATCTGCCACATGCCTCTCCCCATTGCCTTCCAAAACCTCCTGTCCCACACCTGACCCCACCGCCCACAGTGCCCTTGCCTGAGCTGTAGTGTGGCTTCTTCCAGCACAGACACCTTCCCTGGCTTCTGCTTGAAGGGTCGTGTCCATCAGTCAGCAATCAGACAGCAGGGAGTTTATGCTGAGTTTTCTGGCCCAGGTGGCTGCACAGAGGGACAGAGCATGTTTGACAGGTTCCCAGATGCTGCCACAAGTCCTTCTGGAGAGCTGAAATGCTGCAATATCTGTTTGACTGTTCCAGTGCCTACGATCAACCCAGACAGTCCCCCAGCCCAGGAGTCCTGATACAGCCACCGCTCCAACAGTTCCCTAGACAGGACAGGAGCTTCCTGACCCCTGGGGGGCCACCCCACTCCACACCCAGCTGTGGATACCTCAGTGAAAACAGGTGAGTTATTGCCAGGAGGAGGCAGCCACTGGCAAGGATTGCCCTCCTTGGTGATGAAGGGAGGAAGGGCTGCAGCACCCAGATGGAAATGTTCTGTTCACAGTGATTGCAGGATCCCCTCCTGTGGGACCCACCGCTGCTGCCTGGGGTGTGAAGCCCATAACCTTAGCCCTGTCGGGTTCTGTGAATGATGGGCTGTGTAGCAGCTACCCTTGGAAACATCCTTCCCTGGGGTCCCTTCCTCGCCCCAGCCATGAGTGAGCTCCTACAGCTCTAGGAACAGGCTGAGGAAGTTCCTGTCCTTCAGCCAGCCCTGTGCCAGGGCTGAAATCAGAGGGCCAACAAAGTCTCAGCTGTCTCATGTCCTCTCCCTTCTTAGCTCTGCATACCAGCCACCTGTGGAGATGTGCCATTCCTTCCCATCCTCCCAGGGCATGGCCCAGGAAGACCCCATTGCCTACCAGTGCCAGCTGCCCAAGCCCTGCCTCCAGTACCCCCATCAGGGCTTCAAACAGGAGCACCACGACCCACAGTACGAGCGGGCAAACCAGGCAGGCAGCAGCCACCAGTACCCAGCAGCTGTGGTGGTCAAGCAGGAGCAGGTGGATTACATGTACGACTCAGGTAGGCAGAACTGGCCCTTTCTGACTGCATGAACCAGGCATCAGTGGGGTGAGCAACTCCTTGGTGAGCATCCATCACTGGTGCTCTTTGAGCTTTGAAGCAGCTCAGTATCAGGAGCAGGTGCTGCCTGGGGAAGTGGCCTGGGTAACTGGCTATGTAGCAGGAAACCAAAACAGTTCTGTCTGTTCACTGCAGCCAGGATAAGGCTGGGACATTCACCATGTTCTGGGAAAGACTTCCTGGTAGGGAGTTGAAAGTTCAGCAAGATAGGAGGTAGAAGGTGGTGTTAAACCCATTCGAACTAGATTAAAGCATGCTTTTCCCCCCACCCACAAGGGAATAAGTAGCCAAGGGAGACTCAAAATTCATGATTAGCCCGCTCACACCATCAGAAATAAAGAAAAGGGTGTTTCCAGTTTCACAGGGAACTTTTGTCTTCAGGGGTACTTGTGAGCTGGAAGGTTGCAGAAAAGAAGTGAGGTCAGCTTTGAAGAAATCATACTGAAAACAGTCTGTAACTGGCAGAAAGGAAGGGATCAAATATGTTGGACCTTGTACAGAAAAACTGTCTTGGATCCCTGTAGCAGAAGGTCCCTCTAAGCACTGGCAGAGGAAAAGGGCTCTGGGTGGGCTCAGCTCAGTTCCAGGGTGCTGCTTGGTGTCCCTTGGAGGATCAGCTTCCACCTGCTACTTCCCATAGAAACAAGATACAGAGATTGCAGGGGATGACAAGAGAAAAAAGTTTATAATGCCAAAAATAGCTCTCTAGATGCCAGATCCACCAGGTGATCCTCTTATTTTTCCACAAGGGATAAATGTTATTTTTCTGGCAGACCTGTCAAAGGCTCACTACCCTGAGATCACAATACCCTCTTCCAGAGGGAATGTTACTTCTGGTTTCCTGGTATTTTAATGGACATCTTGAAATGTTTCCTTTAGCAGAAATAAACACATAAATAAAAAGCTCCTGTGAGGGTATCACTGTGGTGATATTGATATTACACTTTCACCGGGTCCTTCTGTTCAGAAAATGTGCAAAGCCAGAAGAATGCTTTTTGTGAGAGTAGTTTATGATTGTAATAACACCCAGTCTGTCAGCTCAGAGTACTCTTCCCTCGGCATCAGCAAAATCTCTGCTGGAAGCAATGGCCAGACACAGGTGTGTGAGGGAAATGTAAGGTAAACCTTTCCAAAGCTCCCAGTTACAGCTCCTGCTTCAGCTGTGTGCAGTAAATAAATTTGATTCAGAAAACACAAGATACAGAAGACACAAATTGCAGTGCACAGGCAGCACTGTACACTGCACACAGAATCATGAAAAGGTTTCCTGCTTGTTTTTAGCAAAGGCTGGTCTTGTTTTTATGTTGTCTAAAGTGCTTGTGAGAATGCCCCATCATGGTGTGAGAAAGCCAGGGAGACTTGAGACATCTGAAATGACATTTGTGAGACTCTGCAGAAACATTCAGATGCCACTGCTCGCCATTCACATCATCATAGTACTCCTGGGAAAATGCAATGCCTTCTTACCTCGGGAAACAGCAGAAAAGTGTGTAGTTATCTTAAACTAAGATGAGAGAGAGGTTCAAATTAAGCCTATTGTCCATGATTTTGTATAAAAGTGATGCAGAGGTGACTGGCTGGCTATCCTGGCTGCTCTGAAGGATGGTGTGTGATAGGGCCACAAAAACTTACTACTCTAATTCGTGATTGGGAGGGTAATGCAAATGAAGTTGTAGTTTCCAGTCTGCCACTAATCCTTTAGGAGGGCCCTAAGAGGACATTGGTCAGACAGCTGCACTCACCTGTCCACCTTTGCAGAGCAAGGCCATTCTGCCACCTGTGTTTTTAAATAAATGAGTTTGTTAATTGTTCTGTAGATGTTCCTGACTGTCCTTCCATGTACATAAGTGCTGAGAGTTATCCAAGCCATTCAAATACAGAAGATACATTAGGTAAGAAACATTCCCTGCACAGGATCACCCTCGGTACTACCCTGGCTGGCTGTGACTGCTGATGTTGCTTTCTCTTTCAGGCTGCAGCTATGACAAGCAGATGAGGTCCTTTACTGATGATGTCTGTGTTGTTCCAGAAAAATTTGAAGGTTGGAGAAAGAATGGCTTGGAGTTTTGGTGTAAGATAGGGTTATTCACCATCTTAGCCAGCCACTTGACTGGTGTCTACATAGTTCATTACACTGTGTTCTTGCAGGTGTGTTCGTACCCAGATTTTTGGTATTCCACTTTTTGAGCTTTCTTAGCAGCAACCAGGCCTTGTAGCATAAGTAGCTTAATTGTGACGTAGAGCAGGGCTGCTCTGGGAAGAGTTGCTTGTGAATTGGCCACTGTTTTGTGTGAACTGAAATACTCCTGGTCAACATTTGTGAAATTGTGAAAAGTGCTGCTTTTTTTTTTTTCTTTTCTTTTTTCCCTAGTGGTTTTTGCACTGTTATCCTTAGAAATGTCCTGTTTGTTCTTCTCAGCAGGAGATATCAAGCAGGAAGCCGGAGGGTACCGGGAAGGACCCCCATACCAGAGACGGGGATCGCTCCAGCTCTGGCAGTTCCTTGTGGCCCTGTTGGACAATCCCACCAATTCCCACTTCATTGCCTGGACTGGTAGAGGAATGGAGTTCAAGCTCATTGAGCCAGAGGAGGTGAAACCATCAAGGTTCTCTACAGGCTCAGGGGAATCAGCCACTGTTTCTGGGGCTGCAAATTCTAAAGCAGTTTTTCCTCTGCCCCGTGAAGCTTCTGCCTGCCAGTGGCACTCACTAGAGCCTGCAGCAAGTCAAGGTTTTTAGAAGAGGTCAAAACACTTGAGTGACACAAATACCAGGTTTAAGAAAGGCTGCTTGTATGTAAGTTTAGAACCTCAGCTATGCAGTGAGTCAAATTACCCACTGCCTTCACTTCCCTGGATACTTCACTCTCAAGCTTGCAGTGACCTGTGCTGTCTTTCGTGCTCCATACTTGAGGCTGACATTGAGGTTTGGAGTTTTGAACCCCAGCGATTGCAGCAGTTTTCATAAGGATCTGGAAGCAGATAAATCCTAATCTATTTCAAACTGACTTTAACTGAAGTGTAATTTCAAATGCTGCCATGTTCCAGAAAAACCAGTGGTACCTGACAGTACCTGGGAGATGTGTCCATAATATCTGTTCATATCTAGTTCCAAGTAGAGCTGCATTTAGCACCATTCTTGCTACATATCAAAATTTATGGGCACTTTCAGTGCAGATGAGTTGTCTTGGCAGGTTGACATCGGGTTACAACAGATTTCTGAGTGTCATGGACAAAGCTGAGAATCGTGTAGGAGTAGGAAGGCAGAGGTCTCTTCCAGTGTGTTCCCTCGTACTTGGTCTCCTGATAAACATGGGACCCTTGAAGATTTAGTGTTACAGAGCAGCCCTTAGGCATCCTCAAGCTTTTGGAGTACTGGAGAGTGAGGAGCAGTGGTGACAGCAAATGAGCTCTGTAGTGGCCAGAACTTCTCTGTGATACAGAGTGCTTGAGTTCTCCTCATGTTAAAAAGCTGCTAAATTATTGATGAGTCTATTATTTAAATGTCTGTGTGTCGTGGTACCATCCATCCAAAGAGAAACAGCTGGATGATATTTTTTTCTCTTGGGCTGGGTTCACAGACATTCCCACAGTCTGGTGCTTTATTCTGCAGGTGGCCAGGCTGTGGGGGATCCAGAAGAACCGTCCAGCCATGAACTATGACAAGCTGAGCCGATCACTTCGCTACTATTACGAGAAAGGCATCATGCAGAAGGTCAGTTTGCAAAGCAGGGGAAAACTTTATGCTTTAAGTGATGCTCCTCTTGTTTGAGACAGGAAGTCCTACAGACAGAATGTCCTTGAGCTATCCAGGCATCCCAAGCTTGCTCTCCCCAAAACTTCTCTTTGCTGTAGTTAATGGAGAAGCTGTGAAGGAGCTGAATGTAGGCAATGCATGAGAAATAAAACAAAGAGGGAATTATGATTTCTTTCTTTTTTTGTATATGTCTGCAGTCAGGAGAGTTGCAGTTTATGTAGCTTCAAGGAGATATAATCAGTCCTTCCTTGTGAGAGAAAGGCAGCCTGGATCTTGGCCCCGTGTGGTAGGGATGGTCTGTGGCACACCCAGAGTGTGTCTCAGTACAGACTGTTCAGGGACTGCTGCTGCTGTTGTTACCTGGACAAAGAGTCAGCTGGCAGCATCCCAGTTCCCAGGAGCTGTTCCAAGGGAGGCCAGAGCAGCAGAGAAGAGGACAGCACAAGGAGAAAATTACAACTCTGACACATCTCAGGGCAGGCAGATGTTTTTGCAGGCCTTCCCTGGTGCTGGGGAACAACTGCCTAGTGCTTCCCTGGGCCTGCAGCATTCCCCTCCCCTCATCTCGTCCCTGCAGGTGGCTGGGGAGCGCTATGTGTACAAGTTTGTGTGTGAGCCTGAAGCCCTGTTCTCCATGGCCTTCCCCGATAACCAGCGGCCAGCGCTGAAGGCAGAGCTGGACCGGCAGATCAGTGAGGAGGACACGGTGCCTCTTTCCCACCTGGATGAGAGTGGCTCCTCCCTGCCAGACCTTGGGAGCTTCCCTCCACAGCTCTACAGCAAAGGCTACACGTACTAGCACTGCTGGGAGCACGCTGTGCCACACGTGGCTGTGTACAGAAGGAGATGGCTGGTTAGTATTCGACTGGTATCAGCATTTTTTCAGGCCAGCAATAAACTCTGAACACCTGCTTTGGTCAGGACAAGTGTTCAGGTACACAAGTGGATAATCACCTCACAGCAGACAGGGCTCTTGTGTGCTTGTGATAAAACCCTCTTACTGTGTCAGGATGGGGCATGCTCTCAGCTGTGCAGACATCGTCTGAGCAGCAGAGCTACAGCTGCAGCAGCAGCTCAGGTAATTGGTGCCTCTAGCTGTATCAAACACCTGTCACAGTCCCTCTCATTGCAGAGGGAGGGGATGCTGTCCCACCAGGTTTTTTTCCAATGTATGAGAATGCTACAGTGCTGCTGCTCACTCCATTCCTCCATGACGTGTACTGAACCTCTGTAGGACCTGCCTTCAGCTCTGGCCAGAGGAACTCACTCAGAAAGGCCAGCTTTGCCTTCTTCCCAGGCTGGCTGCAGGGCAATGGTCACAGATCTTATGCCTTCCTTGGGGAATACTCGTTGTCTCGTACATGCATGCTCCTGCCTTATCACCTCCTTGCTCATGCCAGGAGTTTCTGGTATTCAGGCACTCTGAGCAGGGTAGGTGGAGGCCTTGGCCAGGATTAGAGTAGTCCTGGAGTACATGGCCCAAAGCCATGCAGGGGAATTACAGAGGAGCTTGATTGCATTGGTCTGGGGCACAGGGCAAAGCCAAGGCCATGTTCAGGTAGAGGGATTGTGGGAAGCAGCAAGGCCTGAGACACCAGCTCAGTGTTGTGTTGTGGCTTTTCCAAACTGAAAAACTTCTTCAACAAACATTCTCAGGATCTTTGAAGAGCTGCCAGGCTCTTGAGTGTGCCCATCCTGGGCTTGGCTAGAAAATCACGTGAGGCAAGAGAAGAACCTGGTGGAGGTGTGATTAAAAAATCCTATACAAAGTAACCTAAACCATACATAGATCTTAATATAGGAATTCAGACTTAAACTCCACAGATATTTGCATGTTTGAGGGGAATTCAGATGTGTTGAAAAGGCAGCTCTCTCTGCAGAAAATGCAGCACATGCAACTTGACTAAACTGGCAGGTTTTCCACAACAGTAAATATTTATAATGGGCACCACATCCTCATTAAGAGGTGCTTCATTTTTTAATTAGCAGCTCCACCACATTCCTAGCTGGACAAGACACAGTACAGTGTACCCATACAGAAAAAGTCTGTTTCCTACTGCTTCAGATTGATGTTTCAGTTGCTGAATACAGAGCATTACCAATCCTGCCAGCATGGTAGCCTGTAGAGAAAATTCTGTATATTTGATTGAAAGCCTGATTTCCCCTGATGACTCTCCCCTGCATGGCTAACGCCAAACCCTCCCAGCCTCGTCCCCGACTGCAAGAGCCAAGAAAGGCAGCATTCCCTGCCTGAGGAGAGGCCAGAGACTCAGAGCAGTCTGCTCTGCTGATGCCTTTGCAGGCCCTGTGCAGAGACTTGGTGTTCTGACAGTTCCTGACCCTCCTGCCTTGCCCTGCACCTTCCTGGCCAGCACAGTTCCTGTGGTGTCCCAGAAGTGAGGGTGAAGGGGAGCCCTTCCTTTGGTATAAGCTGCCTTTACTATTTATGAGTGTAAAAATATTATAATTAATAAATTGGTCTGTCTTGGGCCAGTGCAACTTCACTGATTCCCTGACTTACCCTCCTTTACCTTCTGAGCTTGCTTTGCACATCTCCTTGGCACCAGCTCACAGCTTTGGGAATGTGATCCAGAGGGATCAGGGATGTGTGTTTACTTCTGAATCTTGATGGGAGCTCAAGAAATGAACACTGCAAATACACTCTGCATTTCCAGTTCAGCTAGACTGAGAGGAAGCTGGTATGGGAATAATAGACAAGAGTCCTAAATTTCTCCTGCTGCTCCTGAAAACGACGAGGAGCTTCCAGGAGGGAGATAAACAGCTCCCACACAATTCCATGAAACACTCCCACAGAAGCTTCCGTAAGTCAGAGACTAAGGAAGAATTTGTGCTTCTCCCTAAGCACCACACCTACTTGCCTTTTAAATCCCCTCTAGGGTGGTGACTCCACCACTGCCCTGGGCTGCCTGTGCCTATGCCTGACAACCCTTTCAATGAAGAACTTATTCCTAATATCCAGTCAAAACCTCCTCTGGCACAACTTGCGGCCATTTCCTTTTGTCCTATCACTGGTTGCCTGGAAGAAGAGGCCAACCCCCACCTGGCTCCAACCTCTTCTCAGGCACTTGTAGAGAGTGAGAAGGTCCCTCCTGAGCTCCCCAGCTTCTCCTCATCAGACTTGTGCTCCAGACCTTTCTGAGAAAGACTAAAATAGTTAATGGCTCAAACTTTGTTAAAATCACCCAAGAGCTTTGCCCATTGTAGCAAACTGCAAAGAAGCAACTGCACCAAAGCCCACCCCATTCCCCACAGAATGACTCCTGACAGGAACTTGAGATAAAGATGCCACTATTGTCCAATTATCTCAGGTCTAAGGAGAAGTTTACAAGGCTGGGGGAGAAGAATGTATCCACAAGGAAAGCCCAACCCGGCAGCTGTGCTGAAAATCAGCTCTGACTGGGTTCGGCAGGGGTGCACAGCCCAGACTCATTTCCTGAGGTCAGGTTTGCACACTCTTCCCCCCAGGCAAAGGGAGAGTTTTTGAGTGTGATTCCAAAAGGTCTGGTACAGAGGGGGGAACACCCATCCCCTGGCCAGGTCAGAAACAGACCCTGCAAAGAGTCCTCCCTTACACAAACTGGCTCAGTTGTGAAACACCCCCACCCAACCCCAGAAGGTCACATTCACACGGGGCATTCACGAGAGGCAGTCTTAGAAGGGATCATAAACCATCAAAGACCCCCAAAGTGCCCTGGACTCATTTCTGAAGACTGTACAGCATTGACAAGTGTTGCAACAGATCCAGAGCCTGTTGTAAAAGTGTGAAACTGCCCCTCTTTTTTTTTGTGCTTGGGCATTCCCATCTATACCTGCATGTTTATTAACCCACTGAGCTCCATGTTTCGTGGAACCCCCACCACCAAGAAGACCAGAAGAAGAGGATCAACGGGACACCACTGGATCCACAGGGGGGGTGAATATCTTTCTACTTAATCTGTCTCTCTCATTCTCTCACTCCCCACTTCTCCTTTTCCTATTTCTTTCTATCTCTCTCTACCTCATATCTACAGTTAAATAAAATCCATACTATTGACATCAGCATGGGGTCTCGTTTGCCTCTTCATTTGGGTAGAAGCATCTCTCTAACAGTTGGATCATAACACCCTCCCCAGCTCCACTGCCCATCTCTGGACACCTTCAGCACCTCAATGTCTTTTTTGTAGTGAAGGGCCCAGAACTGGACGCAGGATTTGAGACATGGCCCAGCACAGAGCCACACAATCTCTGGTGTAGCTGTAAACTCCTTCAGGCTTTGCTGTGCCTGCCTTCTTCAGAAGGAGCAGCTGCACAAACACATCATCACTGTGCATCCCAGCCTCTGCTTAGGGCGCTAATAACCATTCTCCTGGCCCCTAGGGAACTATGGAAAGTATCAGGTGAGAAAGCAAAGCAGGAGGAAGGTGTCTCAGGGGAGTGTAGAAGCTGAAAGAGCTTGTGGCAGCTCAGTTCTTGCTGAGCTTTGGCTTTATGGTACCTCCATTTCCCTGATTAGCTTTAAGCCTGTTTTGGAGGCACTCCCATTCCTGTCCTTTCTGCTTTGACTCTGTGAGTCCAAGCTAACAAACTTTGTAATTCCCTTTAATTTTATGATGATATAACATGAGGGAAAGCTCAGGACCTTTAACAACATCCCTGCTCATCTTTGTACAGGCATTTCCAATATAGTTACTTTTCAGTGTGAAACATTCTTCAAATTCACTGTGTAAAACAACCAGTCAACCTAATTCTCTTCATTCCAACAATAATTTTAGCAAAAGAAAAAACAATAAGGTTTCTCAGCTATGGAATCAAGTAAGTTTCATCTGTTAGCAATTTAAAAAAATACAGATAGTTTGGGCATGACAGCACACACTGGGCAGTCAACTTCTTTTTAAAACAAGAAACTGTTACACAACTTTTACAGACATTTTAGCTGTAAGAGCTAAAACAACAACAGCTGTAATGTCACCAAATATTGTAAGTGAAAATAAAGCACATGTCACATTGTATAGAAGGTCTAAACATCTGTAACCACTTACATTTTCAGATGGAACTGTGCTCCAGAGGGGATGTGGTAACTACTGTTTGATAAACCCTTCAGCACCCAGGAGATAGGGATGAAGGGTAAGGCTTGCAGTCTGACCTGTGCCATTGTCCAAATATAACAGACATTCTAGCTGGGTTCCTAGAATTTTTCCTGCCTTATCCTAAAGCCAGAGATACTAAATATCTCAGCAGAGATGGCTTAAATAAAAGACAAATAGTTACATTGAATGGGAAAATGCATAAACTTGATAAAATAGAGAAAAGGCTGCTCCCAAAAAAACAGTCACTGTCCAAGAACGTAAGTAGAAATAAATCCCTTTTAGCAGGGTAAAACCACAAACTATTCCAGCTTCTATTTGTCTGGCCACTCAGAACAGTCAGGTTGGTGAAAAACCAGTTTTAAATCACTATTTCTTTGTGTTGTTCAGCTCAGTACCCAGACTTCCAAGTCTTAGATTTTGTCTCCTAAAAGGGGAATCACTAAAGTGCTCCAGGACCCACTTCTGAGAGGCTGCAGCGGCCTGGGGAGCCGCAGCACATCTGTGCCACAGCTGGGGTGCCCCTTGAGCTCCTGTTCTGCCAAGGCTGACTACCTGCTCATTGTACAGGTGAGCTTCATGGGAATGTCTGCCTCCCAGGACACTGGCAACAGTGCAAAAGTCCCAGTCCCACAAATATGAAACCAGCCAGAGTCCAGGAGGAAGCCAAGCTCATCGCCGCCGGAACGCGCGCGATATCCTCCAGGCATTGGGCTCCTCGTAGCGGTTGTAGAGGGGCTCCAGCCGCTGCTGCTGCTTCTGCTTGCTCAGCTTGGTTGGATCAGAAACCTTGAAGAAAGCTGGTGCAAACTCCACCAGCCAGCGAGGATCGATGGTGGTCACCTCACGCATGTATTCCTTGGTGGTCAGCACCAGTTCGTGATACACAACCCTGCGAAAGGGGACAGCAAGTCTGGAAATCAGGTTTTTCAAACAAGAAGCAACAAGACAAGGGCTGGAGTAGCTAAGCTTGCTCCTCTATCTCCTTCAGCATAAGGCTCCCTTTAAGGACCAGTGCAGGCTCCAGAAGAGCTGTCCCTATTTTCCCCCTCCTACTTCACAACTACTCTTCAGCACAGAATTCCTTCATTCCATTTAAAATAATCCTCTCTCCCTCTTCAACACTCTGTTTTAAACTCACTTCCACGAAAAACAAACACACAACTACAACTTCAGGCCTGGCCTTGGCTCCAAAAGTCAGTCTCATCTCTGCACAGGCACTAAGTTTAGCAGCAGAAAGAGACAAAAGTAGACTTGAAACTTTCCTCACTCTGCTCATTGCTAAGAAATCAGCAGCCTCTGCTCAGATCCGTACTCCACAAACAGTGCACACCACAACTTTCCCTGTTACAAAGCCTGAAGAGAAACAGGAACTTCCATGCTATTGCCTTCCTTACCATTCTGGCTGCCTGTTGAAGAGGGCACTGGATGGGTGGATATAGACCACCTGCTGGTCAATGAGTGTCCGATAACCTTCCTGGGGATCCTTCTTTGCTGCATTCCGGAAGAAACCACTACAAATGGCCTTCTGGACACGAACTGTTGCCTTCCCACAGGATACCACATCCAGCTTATGCCTGCCAGACAAGAGTTAGAGAGAAAAAGGCTAGAGCTCTCCACATTTGGATGCAACTACCACGATCAGTTTAGCAAATTTTCTTTAGCTGTTACAGTGTAAGAAGAGTAAGAAACAAAGTCAGTACTTGTCCTCCTTGACATGCTCACCTGTCCATAATGCCCAACATCTGCTTGCGAATGTCCTGTGCCCGGCGTAAGGATCGGGCCTGGATAAAATTTTCATAGCACCAGGGATTTGAAAATTTATTATTCTTCCAGGAATTGTACACAGCCAGCAGGGTGAGGTGGTCACCTTCTGTTTGATGGAACTTTGCTTTCTTTTGATCAGCAAGTGCTTGTTTATCCTAACACATAAAACACACATCAATCAGATATCTACATTGTAGAGAAAATCCCTGGACAATACAAATGACACAGGCTCCTTGTCATTCATAGCATGACATTTTAAACCTATCATGAAACAGATGATACAAGATTAAGACAACACAAAACGTTTTATTCAATTTCAGTCCCTATTTTTGAAAGGACACATAGCGAATAAATGTAAAGTAAATGTCTCATTTATCCTGCAGAAAGCACATGCCCACACTGAACTAGTCAGTTTTCTTACTGCTCTAGAAATAACTTGTTACTCATCAAGAAATGTGCTGAAGCAGTGGGTTTGAGCCTGGTGATTCACATACCTCTCCCCACTTCTCCCACCTGCACATAAGACATCAATCAAATACTGTAGCTACATAGATCAAAACTGAAGTTAACACACTACCCTGCAGAGGTAATGGATCCAAGACAAAACTGACCCCACCACAGCAGAGTCTGCTGCTTACTGACTTAAAAGAAAGCAGCACAGGATAGAGGTGCCATGAAGAAATATTTTCTGTGTATCTGAAAATGCAAAGGCAATCTGAACTCCAGAGCTGGGACTGACTTGGTTTAGGCTGTGTTTATTGGGAAATGCAAGAGCAATTGTAAGACTTTTCACTTCAACCTTCCCATCTGCAAAGAAACTACTGACACCACAGCTACAGGCCCTTAAATGAAAAGGAACACCAGAGAGGTAATGCACAAGCACATGGCCTGACCAAACTACAGGTTTCTTTTGGCAAATATGCTCACTCTTAACCCCTGAGGCATTCACACCAAACCCATCCAGACTGTAACACTGCTGCCTCTTGGCTCAGCTCCTCACCTTGGGCCTGTAGAATACATTCTGCACTGACAGCATGGAGACAATCGTCAACATCTCCTCGCTGCATCCCAGATGTACAGACATGATCAACATCTTACACAACATAGGCTCCAAGGGGAATTCTGCCATCTGCAAGAAACATGTTTCAAGGCATTCAGTGAAAAATCTTTAGTCTTCTCAGTGCAAAAGAAAGCAATGCCCTTTCTTGCATATTTACTTTCCAAAGAGGTGTGCTTGACCCAGAATAATTTTACTCAACATGAAGCAAATTATTTGTCTGTATTCACTATCAGAAGAATATCCCAATACTTACAGGAAATTTTTGGACATTAATAAATGTAAACTTATGAATAAGGGGAAACGCTAGTTGCTCCTTAAAAAGCAGAAGTTATGTAACTGTGGTAAATGAAAAGCTACCAATAAAACACAAGAGAATTACAGCAAAAGGAAATCAATGCTAGGCAAGGCCTGCTATGACTGCTCTCATGTCATTTCCTAAATATTGGCAATCCAGGCAGTGGCAAGAGGTATTTTATTTTGCCTACCCTGCGCCCAAGTCGAGTGAGCAGTCCCTCATCATCCAGAGCTCCCAGGGTGTAGAGCTGCTCCATGGCAGTTATGAGAGTTTCCATGGGGGGAGCATCCATGAAGTCAAAAGACAGCAAATCGTTGATGCCCATAGCCTGGGAGGGATTGGAGAAAAGCCAAGTTAAAACACTGAGATGGAAGACAACAGACTCCAGCCAGAGATATAATGCCAAACAGTGAGGGACTACAAAACTTGAAGCAGCCCTAGCCTCACATCCTTATCCTGACTGCAGGTGCAGTCACAAACACACAGCTGCCTTCCCTGCACTTGAAATAATGAGCACTGGCCCATGGCATTCATGCACTACTCAACTTTCTGGTCTGGTCCTTTGGTACTGTTCCACATACTACTCAAGCAAGAAGATTCAGTTGAGGAGAAACACAGACTAAATGCTGCTTTTGAGGACTTCTGTCTTGTAAAGCAGTGTGGCCTGACAGCTCCACAGGACGTTAAATATGCTCCCAGAAAGGGGAATGGCAGCAGCTTTCCCAGCTGTGATGGGGTTAATCCAGGTCACAGACTTCCAGAGGGATGGTACACACTTAGACATGCCCAAGTTTGCAACTCTAAACCCACTCTGAAACAATTTGTCTCATCTGTTAACATTATAAATGTACCCTACTTAGGAAATGCTACTGCTCTTGAGATTTCTGTTTCTCCTACCTCCTGCAACTAACTGTTGTGTGCAGCTGAAACTAGTAATTTAGGTGGATACCCAACAGAATAACCCTCAGCAGAAAAACACAGGAGCAAGCCCCATGCCTGAGAATTGCTTTTGTTGAAGTCTCCTGTCCAAAATACCTCTGTTCACTAGAATGATCTGAAATTAGAGCACTACTTCCCGAGACTCAGAGACTCATTTATTGAAACACTTATCATGCTGGCTTGCTACAAGCTGGCGAAATACCTACCTTCAGGGAAAGCACTGTACTGGCCAAATTTGTTCTCTGGATTTCAGGCACATTGGTGGTTAGCATCTCATCTCGATACGCACGTTCTGTGTATAACCTGTAGCATTTTCCTGGGCCTGTTCTCCCAGCCCTTCCTGCCCGCTGCTTGGCTTGAGCCTAAAAATAACAAGGCATCTCAGTGACCAGGTACAAACTGGAACAGGTGAAAACAAGTAAAATAAAATGATTATTCACAGTTTTACTTGTATTGATAGAAGGGTTTTCAATTCAACACAGGAAAGTATGTATTCTGTAGGCACAGCCTCAAGGAGTCTCGTGGAGCTATCAAAAATGTGGTTTTATCATGACCTCACATGTGCTCACATTCTGTTCACATGTGCTTGGATGCCACATTGACAAGATACACAACACCCATGGAGAGAGCCAAACACAGAATGTCTACCTGTGAAATCGGTGTCACCACCAGCTGGTCAATTCCAGTCTTGGAGTTATAAACTTTCTGCTTCACAAAGCCAGGATCGACCACATAATATATCCCATCAATAGTCAAAGATGTCTCTGCAATGTTGGTGGCAATGACAACCTGCAAATCACACTGTGAGTCAGCACCAGTTCTGTGTCAGGCTGCCAAGCCAACCCCACCACTCAACTTCATCCACTGGTGTCATAGGAGCAGTTTGTTATAAATGCAACCACTGTCACTTAATGTTGAAAGGAGAAGTGTGTTCACAGAGAACACAAGCAGATGTTATCTACAAAGGCAGACAGGTTTTAAGTATCTACCTTTGTTTAAAGTTGGGGCAAAAAGGGAAAAGAGCGTGATAAAATCCACAATTAAAAGCAAGAGAAAGCTTGTAAGCAAACTGCACTGACTTCAGGGAGATTTTTTACCTATCACTCAGACACAGCCTGTATTGAGAGAAAAATCTTCCTGAGATTGCATTCCTGTAGATATTCACTAGCTGCTTGAAATTTACCTCCTTCCAACAAGAACTGCATTTAGATTTTTAGATTAAACGAATGCCCTTTAAAGACAGCATTAAATAACACACCAAGAACAGAGGTTTGCTACACCAGATGTTTTGATACATGTTTTTAAATGCTTAGATAACTTGATATGTATACAACCAAAAATATGCTCTAAGCAGTAAATCATCTTTTCTCCAAAAACTGTATCCTTTCAGCAGTGCAATACACCCCACAATTAAAACGTATCAGCAGAAGATGAAGGAGCACATAGATGAAATTACCTTTCTGCTCCCTGGTGGGGCTGGGTCAAAGATCCTGGTCTGCATTTCACTGGGTAAAGCTGAATATACCGGTAGGATAATTAACTCTGGAACATCAGGTCCTAGAGATTTCATCCTTTCATAGAGGATTTCACAGGCAGTGTCAATCTCTTCCTGGCCAGTTAGAAAGACCAAAATGTCACCTATACAGGAAGTAAATTAAAACATTCACAGAATCAATTCTGTTTAGTAGAACTCCTGTGTATTTCCATTCCACATCTTTTCCACTGATGAGGATCCCCAACTTTTGCTAGCCCCTCAGCAGCAACTCTTAGCCAAAAGCAACATACTTCAGTCTTTCACCCAACTTTATCAGCATTTTAGTTACTGTATTTGCAAACAAGAAAGAATACTTCTGACAGCATTTTGCTCACATTACTAACATGACCCATGACTTACAGAAAGACCTTGCTCAGAGGTCCTTAAATCACCAATAACCCAAGACCATTCTCTACTCACCTGGTGGCTCTGTTAAATGGATCTGCATTACTGTAATCAGACTGGCATCCAAATAATCTGTCTCTGGCTCTTTTGTGTACAGAATTTCTACTGGGTATGTTCTGCCAGGAATTGTGAAGATTGGTGCTTCATAGAAATACTGAGAGAACTTCACAGCATCCAGCGTTGCTGACGTCACTATCAGCTTCATGTCCTGCCGCTTCTGCACTGTCTGGAGGAGGACAAAGTTCTCAAGTCATTTATTGCCTTTGGAACTACTAACATATGGCACTTGACTAGAGAAATACAACCAGTAACACAAGGTGTTTCAAAGGCTGAGTAGAAGGGCAGCTCATCCCAGCAACCAGAATTTCAGGAAATTGACCACTGAGGTCCCATGTGAAGCCTCCCTTAGCAACACTATCACAAGAAAGCTTTTGGCTTTTCAGAGAAGGATGAGGAAAACAAGAACACTACCCTGCTCATCCACCATTATGAACACGCAGGATGGCCAGTTCTCATTGTTTCTGCTGCATTTTGCTTGCTCTGCCTTCACACAGAGGCTCATTTCACCAAGATTCAGCCCACAAAAGCTTAAGAGCATTTGCTCTGCAGAAGAGACTCTTGAAGCACCTGTATGAACCTGACCTGTGTGATTTCACCTTTGCCTGTGCTCTCCTACCCATACAGAGGACACTGAAGCAGCAAAAATCCAATGCCACATTACCTTCTTCAGGAGCCCAAAGAGCACATCTGTGTGTATGGTCCTCTCATGGGCTTCATCCAGCATGATAATGGCATACTGGGTCAGATCTGGATCTATCAAGCACTCCCTCAGTAACATCCCATCTGTCATGTATTTGATGACAGTTTCAGGGCTGGTGCAGTCTTCAAACCGAATGGTGTAGCCAACCTGGAAGGAAGAGTTGCACAGGAACGGAAGTTACACAATTATCAGCCTCATTAACTCCCAGTTTGATTATTCCACAAACTCACTTTACAGCCTACAAGGGAACAGACACATGACACATGGACACACAAGAAAACTAGCTCCAGTACTAGTTTTTCCTACTTTTCCTCATGCTTATTTTGGCATGTTCTTCAACATGGAAATTCACCTCTTGTCCCAAGCAGCAACCAAATTCCTCTGACACCCTCTTTGCAACAGACATGGCAGCCACTCTGCGAGGCTGAGTACATCCAATCTTTCCTCTTGAGGTGTATCCTGCCTCAGCCAGGTATTGGGTAATCTGTGTTGTTTTCCCAGATCCTGTCTCTCCAATAACAATCAGAATCTGGTTGTCATGCACAGCCTAGAAAAGGTCAGAAAACATACACTTGTCAAAATTTTAAAAAAATCAAAACAAACCAAACAAATTCAGCATGGTTTATCTAAGACTAGATTGAACACCTACTGCTCTTGCTTCAGTTGACCCAGACCAAAAATCATTTAAGTATTCCTACTGATCAAGTCAGCAACCTGTTTAACTGCTCAGCTGACTAATCCCTTGTCCATATGATCCTGGTATCAATTTTGACTTATAACAGTAAGTATCTGGAACTTTATTAAAGTATACACATATATATAATACTTTAAAATACATATTGTAAACTAAAGCTCTGCACTTAAAATTATCAGCTGACTTTCACCTGTCAAAAAGCTAAACCAAGACTATGTATTTTAAATTAATGCTTGCTCAAACCAGAATGCCTTTTCAGGAGTCTTACTTGTATCAGCTGCTCCTTCAGTCTGAAGATTGGGAGACTCTCTCTCTGTTCAATGATGGAAAGCTGGGTCTTCTTACCATAAGAAGCTTTGTTGCCACCAAATGCATGTTTCTTCCACTCTGGGATATCATTTGGCATCATCCCAATACCTCGCATGTTTGCAGCTATTTGTCTTCCATCCACTAGAAAAGAAACAATTTCACCATTACATCCAGGTTCACACAGCACAGACCCTGGTGATCCTACTCCAATTGCTCCATCATCCAGGCCTTCTATTCTGTATGTGTAAACGTTTTTTAAGTTCCTACGTGTATATCCCCACCATTACAGGATATACCTGTACACTTTCCTTGACATTCCTACTTCCATTTCAGTGGAAAAGCATTTCTTCTTTGACTCACTTTTAAAGTGTGGCAGACAAACACAGTATCAAGACATTTCTCCTGGGTTGCTTCAACTAACACAAAAAAGGCACAGTTTACCTGTGCTCAGACATACCATCAGGGAGAGGATCCACCCAGTGCGTGTTGAGGCCCATGGGGATAGAATCCATCTCTGCTTCTCTCTGGGCTTGTTTAAGTTCTCGCCTCTCTTTAGCTAAAGCACTTTGCATCATTGCAGCCTGGGACAAGGAACCATCTGGATTCTGGAAAGCAAGAAGAAAAGACTTCAAGCACCACCATTCCTTCAATTATCCTTCTGTTGTCACTGTCCTTTAGAAGCATCTTCTGAAGATGCTTTAAAAAAAGTTTAATTTTGTTTGTTAGATTTCCAGGATATTTCCATTAGAATAGCCTCATGAACTTTCATGGTCATAACTAATACAGAGCATCCTTACAGTGCCCAGTCAGAAGGATTATGAGCACAACCAATGAAAAGTATTTCTCTACTACCTTCTACTTTCAAAAGATAAGAAAAAGCAGAACAGAGAAAGTATGTTCTAACACACATGTAAAATGGCATTTCAGTTCCATTATTCCACTTCACAGTCACCAGTTAAGTTAGAACCCAGCTTTACTAGGAAGGAGCTTCAGTTCAGTGGTTATGTTTTTCAGGGCTCTCAGTAATGTGCAGGTGGGAAAGTGGTTGTAAAATTCCCCAAATATTTATTTAATTAAATCAAGTACATTGGTTTTGGCCCTGGAAGTCTCTTACCTTTACTATTTTAATGGGACTCATATCCATGCTCTGTTTAGTGTGACCTCGAAGAAACGGTGGCTCTTCTTCAACTAGCTCAATCTCAAGATCTTCATCTAAAAATCCGCAAGTGACAATTGTTATGAAAAAGTTAAACACCTTTCAGGTACATAAAAGTGCCTCTTCAAATAAAAATGCACAGACGGCACATCCAAATGCCACTAATAATACAGCCAGAGGAACCCTAGTTCCAAATGTACAAGATGACAGCAAATTGTGAGATCCTTTATAGTTACTTCTATCATCAGTATCTTTTTGAATCAAAATACATCCAGAAAGACAAGGAATTACAACAATAAGACTACTGGGAACATATTACCTTCTTCATCATCGACTTTAGGAAGAATCCCAGTCTCCTCATCAAAGTCAGGAAACTCTTCCTTGGAAAGCACATTAGCTGCAATCATCTGGGAACAGAA
Organism: Corvus brachyrhynchos; assembly: GCF_000691975.1. NCBI lineage: Eukaryota > Metazoa > Chordata > Aves > Passeriformes > Corvidae > Corvus > Corvus brachyrhynchos. Next base: position 1,593,254 of record NW_008235742.1, on the reverse strand, counting down.
TAAATACAACATGAGTATGTCCCCATGAACAAACACAACTCATGCCTATGACTCAGTTCTAACACCATTCCTGTAAAACAGGAACAAAGGAATGGTCCTATATCCTGGCACACCTGTTCCCAGGTCTTCCAGGCTCTGACCAAACAGTCCTTTTGTTATTCCAAATAGCACCAAAACAGTCCCAAATCGGTAATTCAGAGTTAAGGAGTAAGTTACACAATCGATTAATCCAAGAGCTGTATTCTAGTTCATGAAACTCCCTGGCAACTTTATTGGCTGACATCCTATTTCCCTGAATGCAACACACACCTGTTTTATTTCCCATTTCTCTGGGTCTGAAATGCGAGTGAGGCGTTTCCGTTCCAGGCTGTCGTCCTCCACCTCCGGGGCGTTCACCAGGGACAAGTGACTGGGTCTGTCCGGGTTCCTCATAGAGGTCTCCTCATTGATTTCTCCAACCAGGTTCCTTCTGCGGTTTGGGTTCAAGTCTTCTCCAGTGTCTTGATCAACATCCTGCATTACATTGATTGATTAATCAATCATTCTACACTTCTCCTCATCTATTAACTCTGGTGCTTTCTAATGGCAGTAACAGCCTATTCATAGAAAATGCTGTTTTGTAGGCTTTTTATTTTTTCCAGCTGGCACTGCTGGGTAAAAACATCCTCAGGCATGGAACGCTCTACTCGGTCTTTGCCATAGTAGTGATTTAGTTTAAAATTAAAAGTTTCTCTCCTACTGAAAAAGGAAGACAAATACCAACAGCTTGAGGTTTGCCTTGCCTTGCCTCTTTGCTATCATGTCAAGCCAAGAAATTGTTAGGAACACTACATCAAAACTAAGAACCTAGAGAAAACAAGTAAAAAGTAATAGGCCACTTAAATACAGAACAGTAACTCAGTTTTTAACTCCCACTTGAACGGTTATGTGTAAGTTTCCATCAAAAAGAATAAAAAATAGCAAAAAGAGGCATAATTTTAAGAATTTTAGCACCTCTGTACCTTCATGCTCAGGCTGGTTTTGGATCCTGTAAAGGATAACACTTTGACTTTCACTCTTTGTCCTTTGCTCACAACATCAGCAACATTGGCAACCCGTCCTTCTCTTCGCAGCTCTGAGATGTGGACCAAGCCTTCCCAACGTTTCCTGGGGAAGAAACAGAGGGGCTTGAGAGGGGCACATTATTACACTGACAGTCCTTCAGATCACTCAGAATCTAGATTAAAATATTTTGCTGTCAATTGATTGTGTGTGTTCACAAACTGGTTTTGAGAATTTTAGAATTCTCCACTATCAAATTTATTTTTCCTGAAACAGTCCTTCACAGCCCAGCACACCTTCTGGTAGCCTTATCTTTAAGGTACTAGCAGAAAAGAGAACTCAGCTGAAATAGTACCACATCTATTGTGGACATCAGAAGGTACCTCAGTCCTTCCAGCTGCACAAAGCATCCAAACTGCATTATACTCGTGACTTTGCCGTTGTAGATGTCTCCAATGGAAGGCTCCTCAGCTGGTGGACGGTCTATGTGCTTGTCTCTCCACCTCTCATGGCTCTTCTCACTGTACTTTTCTCGATCCCTGCGGTCCTTGCTGGGACTCCAACTTCTGCTCCTTGACCGGTATCTGGATTTCCCCCTGTTCTTATCCCAAGTCCTGGAACGAGACCTGGAGCGAGACCTGTGCCTTCGCTTCCTGTCCCTGCTACGACTTCGGCTCCTCTTCCTTTTCTTCGCCCTAACAAACAAATATTACATCTTTGCACTGAATTTCCACCTCAGAACAGAGTGAGCAGGCAATGACAGCAGCCAAGACCTTCCCTCCACACACACCAGGCACCTACCGATGGTCGCTGCTCCTCTGCTTGCCCTGCCTGTCTGCACTCGGCATCAGAGCTTCGAGCTCTTTCAGGGCGTCAGCTGCCACTTTCACATCATCTTCATCCAGCATATTCTGCAAGAACAGAAAACTGTCCTGCACAAGGGCTGATAAAAAGCCTGTCACAAAGAATTAATCTACAGAATGATCGTCATACGTGTATCTATTTACAAAGAATGCGAGATAAAAAAAGATATAATAAGATATATAAGACTCAATATGTGATATAGAAAAAAGTAATAAAGCTCTCTCCCTATTTGGCCACAATATTGAGACAACTCTACTTTTATGCAAAGGAAAGTTCCATCTCAATGCCCCAAATTATTACAGAAACACAAAATGAAAGTACCTCATAGTATCTAAACATACAAAATTTTCAACTAATTTATAACATATCATTACTTTGAACATTACATAAGGAAGGCCAGGCTACAAATTTCATGTTACAACAGTCTCATCTTCCACATACTCTGCAGAACAGTATCAACATGGCAATTGCTAACAGCTATTCTTTGCAACAATGTGTAGTAACACCAGCCTTATACCTTTTCCACAGTTCATTTCTCATAGTTCACATTTATCCATGCATTAGACAGAGAAAAAAGGTTGAAACTAACTGGGAAAAAAAAATAGTTTTCACACAGTCACAAAAGAAATCTGAAATGACCACCTTACCCTGATGTTGGGGTTGTCTGGCCTGCAAAGGGCTGGATACAATTCCCTCAACTTTTCTTTCTCTGATTTGGGTTTGACAGCTGCCTCTGATTTTGAGATATTAAAAAAAAAAAGAAAAAAACACAATGAAACACAAAACTTAGAAGTGCTACAACACTTCACTCTTGACTTTTCTATTAACTGAATACAAAGTTTAATTTTCATCTGAATGAAAAGGTTGATACAGCTTTTACAGAGATTCAGTTCAAGGAATACTGTGTTACCTTCCTTCAAATAAAATTCTGATTATTAGTGAATAGGTGAAAGACCGAATACTCTGAGCAGTACCCTCAGAATAACAACAGCAGGATGCATGGTGCAATAGGATTTGCCTTACAAGACTAAAACAGTAACTGCATCAACCCCACCAAACACTGAGCCAGTGGCTCCACATACCTTTGCTCGTAGAAGGTTTTGGTGGAGGCCGCATTGTCTGTATGAGACGTAGCAAGTTACTAATGAGAGAATCCTGAAAAAAATAATAAAAGACTTTAAGAATGCCTGCAACACTTTCATTATTAGAATGCACAAGTGAGGGTTTATTCGCAGGACAAAAAGCCCCTCAATTCCTAAGATGTAGGTTGATTTTTAGAAACTATCACTGGGCTTTCTGTACATCCTAAAAAGGCATAAGTTGAACCTGAAAATAATTATGATAATTTCACCTAAGAGACTTTTCTGTTAATCATTTTTAATCATCTATTTAATCCAACTGCAGTTATTTCTGAGGAATTGATAAACACAGCATATAAGCATCATAACACGACCTATGACAACATTTGCTTTCATGAGAAGTTGTTTCTTTCACATTTTATATGTTCAGCATAACAATAAGTAGTTTGAGTCCTCAGGAAGATGCTTTTGAAAGAGTACAAAAGTTTTTAAAAAAATGAGGGAGGGGGAGGCAGGGGAGACAGGAATATCAGAAGCTGATTAGTATATAGTTTTCCAAGCGAAGAAAACCAATAACCACTCCTCACAACTCTCTCTTTAAAACAGAACGCTCTGTAAGATATACTACAACAAAAAGAACACATAAATAACGTCCAGATCTCACTTACAGTGAACTCAGCACCATTCTTCAGAAGAATTGCTTTAAATGTGTCAAACGTGGTATTTTTCTCGGCAAGGCTTATCACAAACTCGGCTGTGAGGAAAAAGCATAAAGTGAATTAAAACAACGAAGTAAAAAGCAGTGTAAGGACTGCACGTGGGGACAGAAGCTGCTGTGGCAGCGCAGGGTGCAGCCAGGCCCCTGTGCCTCAGCTCCCCCCGTGGAAGCCCGGACCGAAGCGTTCCCTCAGGCTCACGACAAGTTGTTTTGTTTTTTTTTTTTTTTTAAGGAAAATAATCCGCTTTATCGTCTAAATTCGAAAAGGACCTTCACAAAATGCGTGCGGCCCCACGGAAAGGGCTACAAGGGCCCTCCCCAAGCTGCCGGCCGGCCGGGGACCGCAG
>NW_008235742.1:1569583-1588147 GCF_000691975.1 Corvus brachyrhynchos | reverse complement strand
TGCAGGGGTAGGAACCCCACCCCAACCCCCCTGTCCCAGGCGCCTGTGCTCACCCGAAATAAGATACAGAGATCACATCTGCTCTGTAGAATATATTATAAATTATATCATGCATCCATTAACAAAATATACAAAGCCAACAGAAATATATCTATCTTAAGCCTGAGCATACAGCATCTAAACTCTAGTAAAAAGTAACCTAAAGAGAACAGCATCTCACACTTGCCATTTCAATCTGCAATGAAGTGCTCCTCCTCAAATGTTTTCGTTTTGCAATTTATAGAACACATTAACATTCCAAGTACAAAGGTACACACAGTGAACATGGGTCCTGCTGGGCCCTGAAAGACCCAAGCAAATAACCACACTATGCTTCAAAGTGTCATCAGCTTCTGCATTTCGCCCCTGTCCTTTCCTCCTCCTTGTTCTAGAGTTGTCATTAGTCAAAAGATACTCAAAACAACACAGCCAAGTTAAGGTGGAAAGTTACAGAAGGATCTTTAACTGGTCCACAGCACACAGTTATACTGGTGTACAGAGAGATGGGAAACACTGCAAAATACTTCTACTGTATTTCAAAATAAACATTTATGAGTATATCTTCCACAATCTATAAAAATAGGTTTAAAACGAAAGTGGTATGATACATTTGTTTTCTTGAACTATTTTAATGGTATTTTATCTCTAGGGGTACTAAATCTTTTAAAAAATTACTGATAACCTGGTCAGTCACAATACTGACACTGCTTTAGCTATATCGTGACGAAACAGAACACTAGTTTGAAGCAGGAGTAATATAAAATATTTTAGAATCAATGGTCTCTTACTGCAGCAAGGAAAAAGTAAGAAGGTAGCCAACACTGTCACCTGCTGAGGGACTGAACTCTGAGGAGTTATCTGTGGATACCCCACTGCACAGCAGTGTCTGGTGCTCATTTCTCGTCATTCTTCAGAATCAACTCTCTCAGCATATTTAGAAGGGAATTCTTAAGTTTTCCGAATTAAATATGGGCATCTAAAACAAAATCTTGTGAGAAAAATGCATTCTACAGGTGTGGCTATGGAAACACAGGACCAGCTAGAACCATCAGAGGAGACTGTACACTTGAAAGTGCTTAACACATTTTTCAAACTCTAATGTAAAGTTATGTGATCCCTGCTTCAAGCATTCTTTCCATTCCTAAACATTACCAAAATGTGTGCTCCAGTTCAGGTCTGGGTTCCTACACATTCTTGAATTTATGTGGTATTAACAGAGTAAAACATTTGCCCTATAGTGAAAAAAGGTAATGGTCAAATTTTTACTATTTTAACAAAGAGCCTGTAAAGATTCCTAGAAAGGCCCTTCCTACCCTTATACTCCATTTTTAACAAAACATTTTATGTGGGTTATACTTCCACTCTTAAGAGATCTGGTTTGCACTGTCATTACTGGTTCAGTTGCTGGTGGTGATTCTTCTGCTTCCTTCTGCTACAACAAGCAACAACTTTACTGGAATTCATCAGTTTAACTGCAGTTACACTTTCAGACTTTTCAAAAGTCATTTGATGATTCAAGATGGCTTTCTTCTGTGAGTAACTTCTTTTTCTTAGAATAACTTGTAAGATTTAAATTTGTCACAATACTATCGTGCATTGGAAAACCAATTACTAAAATCATCAGAAGAAACAAACTACTAGTTTCGGGCATCTCTTGTAAATTAAGCAGGACTACATTTTATAGCAGCATTTTACGCTGGTTCCTATTCCAAAGCTAATTAAGCCAACAAAAAATTTCCAGCTGCCTAAAAAAAAAAGGGTATACACAATAAAATGGGAAGTTCTCATCTGGGTGCAAAGTTTAGGTCTACACTATTCCCTGGTAAAAGGATTTGATCTGAAATTAGAGATTTAAAGACTACTCATTTAACTATGAGGTCCAAATAATAACTGAAATTCTGGTATCCATTTCAAGAGATGCCACAAAAAGGGTTGTTTGACATTTCCATGAGGGTAAAAAAAGAAAAAGTCAAATGTTCAAAGAAAAGCCAAGGTTTTAAGTCAAACCTCCAAACAGAGAGCAGCTGAGGAGCAGCCTGCTACTCTTGCAATGTTTAATTAGAGTTTACTCAATGAAGACTATTCCTCTCTCCACCAGGCAGGTTTAGCATCTATTGCACCAGTCTCTGTTACTGATCTGAAGCAATTCAGTTACCACTTCAATCATATTATTGTTGTGTTTCTTCAGCAGCCGCAGGTTTAACTGCCTGTCACAGAATCCCATCTCACACAGACTGGACAGCAGAGTGTCAGTCTGCTCTTCTGTAGCTGCAGGCTGCTGAAAACAAAAGAGAGTAAGATAAGCTAAAAAAGGTAATTTATTTTTTGCCATTTGAACTAGGGGCCCTGCATTATACTAGAATCAAATTGAGGCACAGAGGCTCTTTTACCCCCATTTATATTCCCTTTCACTGCTCACTTACAAAGATGAGTTACTACTCTTACATGATGCTACAAGAGACATGCTTCCATCCCTATGGCATGGATATCCCAGTCTGCTGAGAGCAGACTCTGATCTCCTCAAAGGGATGCCATCAGACTTAATATTTGATTCTTACATTAAGTCCAATATGGAATATTGATACCCTTCTAAAACATAAACCTATAAATTTAAGGTTGTCATTTTATGAAACTCACATTGAATACAGGAAAAACAGTTACCTGTTCAATAATGGGTGGTCCAGCAAATAATGCTTTGTAGGCAGAAGCAGCAACTGACAAAGCTCCTTTCACGAGTTCTCCTGCAATGCTGCTTCCTTGAGGGTACCTGTGAAGAGACCAGGTGCTGCTTTAGGGTCAGTAAAGCCAAGGGTTTGTTTCAGTAGAATGCAAGTTGCTGCCTGTTGATGTGAGGACTGTTGGAGACAACAGCCTATGATCCAAAGGAATCAGCCATGTTTGGGAACTGAGCTATACAAGAAGCTCATTCCCTTTTTCTTGACACCTTCTATTAAATTGTGGATGTATGCTTTCCATGAAGCAACCTTTTGTAAAGAGCTTAGTATCTAGAAGAGAACATACCTACATGAAAGCTGTGCACTGACACATACCCATTCAGGGTAGGGTAACTTCCATTTGTTTTCTATGAATACTTAAGTTACTTAATATTCTGCTCAACATTTTGACTTACTCCTCCAGTCTCAGTACTTTAGGACAACTTTATAGCTAACTTGTAAAATCACCATTCTAAGAATCCTGAGATTTTCCAGAAAAAAACGCCACAGAACTTCAGAAGCATTCAACTTGAGCTCTTCATTAATTTTGGCTTGCCAGTTCTTGCATCCTTTAGAACTGTGTCCAAGTAGAAACCAAGATCTTAAGAAAATACAGCATGTTTCCTTTAAGAAGGGAGGCCTCTCTCCAAAATGATGACTACATGAAATCCATAAGCCAGAGCTTTTTCCTAGGTGTCTAATTAAGCAGTTCTCAGTCTGAAATAGTGTTTGTGAAGTCACAGCTTCAGCTTCATTACCTCGGGTATTCTGAGAACTTAGTGAGAAATGCAGAAGATCCTGGCCCATGACTATCTTCACCACTGGGTTCTGGAAAAGGAAAAAAAAAAATGTCAACATGTCCAGGTAACAATAATTAAGCTGGAGAAATGCAACACATACATAAACAGAAAAAAGTGTGTCTCGGTACAATTGTAATACTCTAAGTTTAGTTATGCAGACCAGGTGTCCAGGATTCTCACTGCAGTGCAAGCAGTCAGAAGAGTTTCAGAACCACGTGACTGATTCATCAGTGGGTGTTTAACACGAGAGGAACTGCTGTCTCAGTGACTGTAACTGCAGCTTAAATGCATAGCTCATTAATTCCAGAGCAAGGTAATTTTCCAGATGCCTGTAAGGACGTTTGAGTATCCTCTTACCATTTCCTATAATAGATGTTCTTAACTAATCCACAAAGCCAATTATTTCTTTATTTGCAACATCCACATAACAAAAGTTCAACACCCAGAGAAAAATTAAAATCTTTAGTTAGTAGATTTCTGCTCTCCTCAAGAGTAATGAGACATCAAATTCAGTATTAGGCATAAGGAATAGGTGATAGCAATAGTCTGCACCCTGCATTAAATACTGTCAGTACCTTCTCTTTGTGTTTGATTATGAGGAGCAGAAGAGAGGTTCTCTGAAGCTGGTGTGTTTGGTTCTTGGAAGATAGGATTCTGAAGAGATGAAAGATTCCTGAGAATGTAAGGCAAAAACATCACTACTTTTATTCTACATGTACACACATAAATAAGTCCAGATCAACAGAAAAAAAGAAAAAAGATCACATGCTCCCTTCTCTCCCTCTCTTGCACTCACTTAGATCAGTGAATACAGGCTCTATAAAAAAGTTCCAGGATTTAAGAACATTTATCTCAGTATATGATAAAACTTTTGTTACAAAAATTCCTGTTTGGAAGTACCAGACCTTGCAGAGCCTACAGCAATATCAGCATCACCATTTTGTTCTTGTCCCCAAAGCATACCTTTGTGTCTGGGGTAAGGTGTCCACAGTTGCTGGGGTTAATGGTACTGCAGCCAGTGTTTGTGAAGCTGTCAAAGTATCACTGACCCTATGGATCTGTGGCTGGCTTCCCCCTTCTGGGTTCTCTGCTACTGTTTCAGGTTCTCCAGTCTTTTCTAAACCAGGCTGAGAAAGAGCTGAACTATACATGGAGTCGCCTAAAGGCCGACTGGTGTCAAAGCACTCAGGGAGAATAATGATATAATCCTCTGATGAAGCAGAGGAGCATTGACTCTGAACATCATCTTTATCATCTTCTTCATCATCACAATTGCCAGCACCACTACAGGGGATTGTGCTCTCAGACAGTGGAAGGTCCCCTAGTAAGACAAAAAGTGAAGTATTAACCATTGTCCATTTTGTATGGACAACAGCAGAGACAGTGTTGTCCCAGTTGTAAGAGATAAGATTTAGAAACAACTGTAAACCTCATCTGCTGCTATTCATGGTGTAATGTGCCCTATTGTGAGGAGGATGTAATGTGAAAGAGTAAAAGATCTTAATGTTAAGCCTATGCAAATATGCTGCTGGTCTTAATGCTTATAGTAAAAACAGGAGTAAGAGCTATACAGAGAGCCTAAACTCTAGTTTTCAGCTCCTAAATCACACACATTAGAAACAGGTCAGAAATATTTCAAGCTACGTGTAAAAAATACGGAGGCACCAGTCATGCATAACATATGAGCACTTATTTGAATACCCAACTGGAACCTTTTGGTCTCAATTTCATTTCTTTAAAAAACAGCTATTAAACTAGCTGGTTGTTAAAGTACTGACACCAATTTTCTGATGTAATCATTCTTACAACTGGGACAATCTAATGATTCTCTTCATCTAATGAAGATCAGTTTCCTAGAACAGCATCAGATCTTTTCACACATGATTTTTTTACAGCTTTATCTTACATTCAAACTCACCACAGGAATTTTCTGTCATTGGCTCTGACTGATGAATCTTTGCTTCCTTTTTGGAAGTGGAATTACTATTTATCATAGGAGATTCTTCGTTTATCATATTGCAACTGAAGGTGTCTTGTAGTGTTTGTAAAGAGTCTAATAAAACCAATCAGGAAAAACAATTAAATGGTATCAACCACCTGAGCTGAGCAATTTGTGTCTCACGTCTGACTGCAAAACAAGTCAAGCCACAGAAGGCAGCTAATGCCAGTACTTACTCTGGAGGATTTTCGGGGGTTTTTGTGGGGGCTTGTGGTCAGGTGCAGCATCCAGGGTCAGAGATCGAATTACAGTTTCACAGACAAACTGAGTCCCACTCATATCTTCTTCCCCTTCCTCCTGGTTCAATGCATGTTCAGCTTTCACTTTCACCACAGAAGAGTCCACAGAAAGGCAGGCTTCTGCCGTGCCTTGGAAAGGGAAACGTAACAGATTTTACCACCACAACAAGGAAATGTAACTATAATAAGAATTTTTTAGACTAGCCACAGCTAATGTTGACTCTGTGTGTTAATTCTTTCTAAAAATTTAAAGATTTTTAAATTCAGCTCAAGTTGAATGTGAAAGTGATTGAGAAGTATGGGGAGCCAAACCTGGAACGTTTTGAGTATAACCTAGTCTATAAAGGGCAGACTGGTAATTCTCCCAACAATTCTAGTGGTCAGACAAATCAAAAGAAGCATTTGAAAGGACTTTATACGAGGGCATGCAGTAACAGGACAGCAGGGAATGACTTTAAGATGGAGGAGGGTATATTTAGATTAAATATTAGGCAGAAATGCTTCCCTGTGAGGGTGGTGAGGCCCTGGCACAGGTTTCCCAGAGCAGCTGTGGCTGCCTCATCCGTGTAGTGTCCAAGGCCAGGTTGGATGGGGCTTGGAGCAACCTGGGACAGTGGAAGGTGTCCCTGCTCACGGAACGAGGGGTGAAACTGGATAATCTTTACAGCTCCTTCCAACCCAAACCATTCTGTGATTCTGTGATTTGTATTTCCAAATCAACATATATTATGCTCCAACCTCTACAATCACTAAAGTAGTGTCAGACTCCAGGTTTATGAACCAACCAACCTTTTTTTTTTTTTCTCCAAAGAAGGGGAAGACAGTAGTTAGAATTTCTTTTAGGCATCAGGTTTGCTGACTACAAAGAAGTGACAATATCCTCCCTTCACCCCCAAGCTCTTCAGGACTACTGCTTACCAGGCACTAGTTTAAATCCACTCCCCTCGTTCTCCTCCTCTATCTGACCTAAGCCAGGTTTCTCCAGCAAGGGGCTGTCACGTGGCAAAGGGGACATGCATGGAGTCATGTCTGGAAAACACAGGGAGCAAAGATAATTGGCACTAAAGGAGAAGGAGCCTCCAGGAGGTAACATTTTAAAAAGTTATTCTTTTTAAGGGACATTTTTTCAAGACTGAAGAAACTAAGTTATTTTGCAAGATAATCTGGTGGAATAAACAACTAGCTTTACATTACACTGCCACTGGTTGTGCAAAGAAAATGGCAGCATTCCTCAACATCTGCAATGTTATCATCTTGGGGACATGAAGGTGAAAAGAAGCCAAGACTGAAAAACACAAAGGATAGCTGTCTGTGCTCAAGAGAGCACAGAGAATAAGGGAGCCTTACCAACTGGAGTATTGTGTGGCACTCGCTCCAGTTCCTGCACAATATTAATGTCCAACAGCTCAAAGGACAGCAAATCCTACAGGAAGAAACACCACACAGTTTCCATGAGCAAACTCTGAAACTGAATCATATCTGTACTTGGCAGCACAGATCCCACTGATGTAGAAATAACACTTTGTTCCTCAACACGACCTCAGAGGGCAGTTTTCCCACAATATATATTTACATCATTGAATATGGTGCACGAATCAGGGCAGCAAGAGACAAAGCTAAGAACTCTGTTGTTAGGGGCCAGATAAAGAGTCAGCATTGAGTCTTTTTTGGGAATCTTAATCTGTCCTGCACATACCTTCCACATAATGACAAGTCCCTGATACCAGTTCGAGAAAACAGCTCTGCTATATAAAATGCAATACACTCTTTCTGAAAATAGAGTGGCCATTTTTAGAGCTCAGCAGCTTTATTCCTACAGATGTCTACATACCTAGACATCAAACCCAAGATGGTTTGCTTTCTATCTATCTGAATTTTAGTACTTTACCTGTGCAGTGAGGAGATCGACAGATGGGATATAAAATTCTCTCTCACTTGGCAGATTTTTGATCTTTAAGGGAATAGTTGGCAGAGATATTTCAGCCTGCTCTGCAATTCCACCCGTGAGTTGTGCACCTGTTTCTGTCTTTAAGGAAGCCTCCTGCAAAAATAAAATAAACAGTGTCCCAGAAGCCCCTTAGCCACAGTAAATAAAACACCATAAAACCTAAAGCCTGAATTTTGTGTAAACACACAAGTAATTTGAAAGAGATTTAAATCAGCTCATTACAGAGCCAAAAGGACAAGACCTAATAAAGAGAAATTCTGCAGTGTTTAAGTTCAAACAAAGAAGTAGACAAATAGCTGAAACAGACTGATAACTAACCTCATGCCTGTCAAAAAGACCAACTACTTTAGAACTTATAAATGCAATATATGTTGTGTGTCTTTCCTATTAAAAATAAAATTTAGAAGCAAATGGCTAAAATAATCCCCTTGAATAGTTAGTTAGGAATACTGTGCCAAATAATACACAATACTCTGTCTCCAAGGCAATTCAGAACTGCCCCAAATACCAGGTGAGTGACTTGCCTGTTTTGTTCTGGAAGCTCTACTCTTCTGACAGGAGTCAGAATCCTTCCAATCACTTTCTACATAGTCAGCAGCTGGAGAGGGATCCACAACAATACTGCACCAGATCCTTGGCCCGAACTGTTCCCCTCTGTGTGACAGTCTCCAGTGAGAAGTGTAAGTTCCTTCTATGTTGGGAGCTACAAACTCAACTGAAACAGTTCCTACTTGTCCAGATGGAAGGGATGGCACTAACACATCTTTTTTCTCAGAAGATGCCAAGGTCAGATTTCCCCACATAAGTTTCAACTGAAATATACAACAGAAAAAGCCAAAAGTTAACTTCACAAGCTTCTCTCCAAAGTGTGGGCAGTAGGAAGCAGAGCTCCTCTGCTGAAAGGCCTTGTAGGTACCAGGCATGGAGAAGACAGGCTGCTCGTACACATTCTCACTTTAGTCATTAACACCACAAAGGTACCCCCACCTTTCAACACCAATGCAGCCACTCACAGAACAAAGGGTTTTTGAGGTCAGAAAAGCAACAGACCAGTTGTAAACCAGGTCAAACATTATACATGGGGGACATATTATTAATGGGAAACATGTTCAGTGATGGTACTCTGAATTGCTTTCTTCCTATAGTCTACACTTGTGAAGAGTACCTAGACAGCTTATTGCCCCAGAATTCCCAGCTGTGAATCAACAGGCCAAAGGAAATCTTAAACAGTTCCTAACAGAGAAGTCACACAAAAATGTTATCTTCCAGAATGATTTTAGTGTGCAAAAGTAAGAGCAAAGGCAAGATACCTTTGTGTCTGAGCTCCATTCCACATTGCCAGTATTTTTCATTCGCCAGTGTTTGATAAACTTTGTTCCTGGTTTCAAGTGAGTACCATCAGGCAAATTCTCATCCACAAATACTGCACTTAATGTTGGGACAATTGCTTGGAAGGGTTGATTAGGACTCCTGGGATTGGAGAGAGTAAACAAAAAAACCAAAATACACCAAAACTGAAGAAGTTCAGCTGCTGATTAATGTTAATTTGCCTTTTAAATGCCCTAAACGGAAGGGATGAACTAAAGAAACAAACTATACAAGTTTTACACTGCACATTCATAAACTCAAGGGGAATAGGAAATGCAAAGCAGTTGCCTGCAAAGGTTGCTGTCTGATGAATCTCAGCTTAAGAGCACATAAGAAAATAAAGAAGATAAAATAGCTCTGAATGTAAATATACAGAATATACTTGACTTTATGCAGACACACTTAATAAGGTAGGAAGATACAGACTTTTTAAAACTGGCAGCAATGTTAATTTGTGCTGTATGAGCATGCACATGTACATATAATCCTAGGCACTCTCCTTCCTCCTAAATCTACATAAATCACTAAGTTTCTGGTAATAACCATCAGTAGTTTTTTTTCTTTCTTCTACTCACCTCTCAATTAAAAACGCTCTACTGTGCAAATCACATTTAGACAAAATTCTCACACAGTCAAATGACAAATCATACTTCAAATGAGCAATTTCACAACCTTCTTCCTGTTACTTTAACTTGGTCTCATAACAAAAGGTCAGACAGCACAACTACCAGATGCTCAGTTAACAACCACCCTTACAGGAAGGTATTAGGCTGGAGACTCTCAGATTTCAGAGTAGGTGAGCCATTCGTTTCCAATACATGGATAGAGTTCCACAGATGAATTTTCCTGTGCAATTTTAGCTGTTTTTTGAGCTCTCGGACCTCTGCTTTTCGTTGTTTCTTTTCTGCTCGCAATCTCTGCTTCTCCGCCTTCAGAAATCTTTTGTCCATCTGTTTCTGGAGCCTGCAGAGCCATTAAGACACCTTATTACATTAAACTGATTTATCTTTAGCCAGCACAGTCTTAGTCTCAAGAGAACCCTTCAGGAAATGTCCCATGCTTCTAGACTGGATACCAAATGATTTTAAAAGAACATCCTCACAGTTGCTTGTGGAACTATTTTGAATGGTCTCTGAAAGAACAAAAAAAGGCAGACACAGAGCGCCCAAAGAAAACACAAGGTCTCAAAGTTTACTACCCACCTATGGCACAAAAGTCTGTCTTTCCTACTTTGTTATTAGAAGCACTGTAAGATTTATGGCTTATGCCCTTTATAAATACATAGCTATTTTTAGTTACTCACAATGAAGTTTGAGTACCATTTCCATTTCTTGTTATCTCTAAAAATAAAAGGTGAACCTCAACTCCAACACAGGTGTTTCCACTTGCTATCAGGACAATCTTGTCAGGTATTGACAGGTGCCACCATTTACCTGACTTGCTCCAGAGTAGCAGGCAGGCGTGGTGAGAGCTCTGCAAGGCTGTAATTGTCAGCGACACAGAGGATGGGTCTGCGCAGCTTTAGCAACACGTGGTTGGGATCATGTGCATACGTTCCTGCTTCACACTCTTCACAGATATTGTAGGCTGGACAAAGGCTGCAAAGCAGAAAAGACAGGAGGTTACCAAGAGGCAAAGAATTTCTGCAGAGAAACAACTCTACCACAGTAAGCAGTTCCCAAGCGACAGCAGCTGGTTGTCTCACTCGTGTATCAGTATTTGGAGCCATCTGAATACCTAGATGATTATCTCTCTTCTTGGCAAAACTGCAACACAGTTCCCATTTCTTTGAACACACATTGAAAAAAATAGATGCTTCTTTTAGCACAAAGGACTAAAATTGTTGCTACAAAGGGCAGAACATTTTACCAAAATCCAGTGCCAGAAACAGCGCCGTACTTATGAAAATACAGAGGCTAAGTCAACAAGCATTCAGGAATGCAAGGCAGACTGCTCCTACAGGAACAGGGCTGATAAAAACCAGACTGTCATCTCCTGCCAGCAAGGAAAAAAAAAAATCCAAAGAAAAGCTCCTGTTGGCATTTCATACACTGCTTCTGCCTACTCCCAAAATGCTGATCTTTACAGCAATTGCCTCATTCAAATAAAAGTCTCACTTTTAATGCCTCACTTAAGACATTCATCAAAACTTATTTCATATTATTAGACTGACAAGTGTGATCATTAAAAAAAAAGTATGACCTGCCTTAGTCTCACTGACTCTCAGAACCAACCAACCAAACAAACCCTGCTTTTTTGTTTAGTTAACCAAACAAAACAATTTCCTTTACAATTTACTGCATGCTATATGCAGATAAGGTAAAGAGTCATTGAGAACACAGCACTGTGAAGTTCTCTCACTTTTAACAATCGCCTTTTCTCAAATAGTATTAATCTTGCTTTTATGCAGATGAAATCTAGTCACCACAGGAGAGAACATCAGCTGCTGGTGAGACACATTGTAGACATTCTGAAATGTATAGCAGGCTGTAGATTAGCAACCTAGAAATCTGTGACCCCAGGATAGTTTCTCAGAGTCACTCACACGCCATGCATGTTAGGTTCCCCACACTCCCAGCTCCCATCAGACTCTACCTGCACTGGTAGCGAACCCCAACAATCCGAGCCTGGCAGTTGCAGCAGGAGATCAGCCAGTCACACTGGCTGCTGCTCCCCGACGGGCTCTCCAAAGGTGGAGGTGCTGCTGTAATTGAGCTCTCAGAAAAATCTGGAGGCTGATTGCAATGAACAAGCTTCTCATACAGCTTCTGCTCCAGCCTCTCAACAGTCTCCTTAACTACTTGTTCCCTGAACTAGAAAGAAATTAAAGCAGTCATAGATGAGAACTACACACGAAGTTTGAAAAGCTGAGTTACATGGTCACAAGTCTCCCGATCTGTACGTCATAGACTACTTCAGAATCACTTCCCCTACCCCCCCACACACTCTACACGAAATTAAACAAACACCACATTCCTCAGAGAGGACTTTTATTTTAGAAAATACCAACCCGGAGCTTTTAAAAAGGCAAGTTAAAAATCACATATTTGTGCTTACAATATTGTTTTTCCTCCATAACCTTGCACGAAGGGAAGGAAACTCATCTCCAAAATATTACCACAACTCCCAAACCCCTCTGGAGTCTCTACCATTAAGTTCTGATTTGCCCACCAAGGATGTTTTAAATATAACCATGAGCTCCCCCTATTTTTAGTTTATATAAATAGGTGGCAAAGGAAAGGAGACTCTAGGAAAAAATGCTTAAAGATAAATGCACATAGTTTCAAGAACTCGCTAGCTA
Source organism: Corvus brachyrhynchos (assembly GCF_000691975.1). NCBI lineage: Eukaryota > Metazoa > Chordata > Aves > Passeriformes > Corvidae > Corvus > Corvus brachyrhynchos. Next base: position 1,575,739 of record NW_008235742.1, on the reverse strand, counting down.
ATGAACTCTTTGCAGTGGCATCAAACTGTTTTTCACTTTATTAGCTGTTCAAAACAAGTTAACATCCACATCTTTAACTGTAGGTTATTGTCAATGGCTTCCTGAAAGTATTTTCTCAAAGCAGTCAAGAAAACTAAGGTCATCAAATGCTCTGCTTTCAATCACAGGAAACCAAAAGCATTGCCCTGCTGAAAGTACTCCCCTGCTGAAACTGGGCAATCAAGAGTCTACAAGAGCACCACTATTCCATGCTGTCCCACAATGAGTGGTCTGGAATTCCTATGGCTGGCTGGAGTGCTACAAGGATTCTATTATGGGAGCTACTTCAAACTACACTCAAACTAATCAAATGCATAAACTAAACAATTCACTTTTCACAAGTGGTATTGATCAAGTTTATGGTTGTGGGGCTTTTTTAAGGTATCCCCTACACTGTAGACATAGTCAAGACATCTAATTCCCACTGAGATCCTGGTCACAAGTGCTCATGTCAAGTGTGCTCGTATGTCTAGAGTTAGGCATCACATAGATCTCTTCCATGCACAGCTTCTTATGTATTTCTTCAAGTATACCAATACTTGCAAGACAATACACTTACTGTTTCTAAGTAGCTCGTAAACCATTCTGGAGGATTTTCATTTGTGCTTTCTGTTCTAGTCTGATTTAACTTTTGCTGGAGGAAAAAAACCAAAATAAACAAAAAGTATGCAAAGTTTAAAAAAAAAAAACCTCAACACAGCAAGTTAACTGCTGAAAGAGCTTTTAAGTGTCTTTATAAAAAAATATTTAAAGTTCTTCAGAAAACAGTGGAGAAGCAACACAAAGTAGCCACTGACATTTTCCTGAAACGTTTCTGCCTCATCAGCATCAGTGTAATTACACACCAAAGCCACAGAAGTCAAGTCAACCAGAAGTTACTAGATGGCAATGAGGGCTTCAGGAGACGAATTGCTCTGTGTATCAAAGTACTTAAGAATGGCCAACATGAAAGCACCTGCATTTTTAAAGACAGTATCAAATTATTCTCTTGAAGACATTCAAACTATTTGGTGAGCAGGTAACTGAAAACAGACACCAGCTTCTGAACTCAGTTTTTATATATGGGTAAAGAGGACAATCAGTCTACAAAGTGAATTACATTTATTAATTCTTTGTTTTAATGCAGCTCAGCTTCCTACCTGAATGGTAAGCTCCTTGTCATTTTTTAATTCTTCCTCTAATCCCTGAGCTAGCATGGAACAGTGCAAAAGTGGTTTCTTCTCATCCTTAAGAAGCACCAGCTTTTCCGTCACAACTTTTTCATGTAGTTGCAAAGCACGAGAAGAGTTTTTTTCATAGGCATTCATCTGAAGTTGATTTCCTTGTTTAACTGCAATCTAAATAAACAGTACATACATACACCACATTTCCCACTTGCAATCAGCATACAAAATCTGTAAAAATACAGTATTACACTACATTGGGGAGTTTGGGGAAAGACTAACAGACACAAAAAGAAAAACTGAGAGAAACACCAAGGCAGAGGCAGCTGATATTCTACTTCTTAAAGGTTACTAATATGCTTATTAAAAAGTTTATTAAAAGCCAAAGGATAATCATGAAAATATCCTACTGGAATTTTTCAGCCCAATAAAGTGTTCATAGGAGCTAGTAAACAGTAGATTGTGTCCAGAAAATTATTATTTTGCAATTACCAGATTTGAAATTCAAACCATGAGCAAAAAGTTTTGAAAGACTTAATAATGTAAAAAAGAAACATAAAGGAATGCAATTCTTATTTTGTCTAACTGCTTATGAAGTAATTAAGCATTGAGTCTAATAACTCCTAATGATATACTCTGGCAGTAGGGTCTATGTGGCAAGATTTTTCAAGGGATTCACTAAAGCCCAGTATTTCCAAATACAGGATTTACTGTTGAAGTGTTTGAGAAAGTCATAACCAAGCCACTACTGCTCAGGGTCCTCAATCATAACTGCCTATACAACTAATTTATAAAAACAAAGACCAACCAGGATGGAAAAAAAATGTATTAGGACACTCAAGCTACTGTCTAAAGCTAGAAAACAGCTATTCTCATATCCTGGGCCAGGTAATGCTGGTTTTTTTCTCAGCTACCCCAATTTTAACTGGAGAAGGATGAATATATTGAAAAAAGTCAAAGAGCACATTTACCTTCAGAGCTTCTTCATATTCCTCTAAAGAAAAATAGAAAGAAATGTGAATGACCCCTATCTCACACAACAGATGCAAGTTTAGCACACAGTATTTAGAAACCCTTACATGACAAGGGGCCTCCCCTACCTTCTGTAAATTCTCTTAAAAATAGTGCAAGAAACTGTAAATACAGCAACTAGCACACATTTGCACAGCTAAGAGCCACAACATTCCATTAATTTAGTCACTTCCAATTTGTTCCTATGGATCAAGAACTACTTCCTTTGGGAAGAATTTGATGCCAAATCATATACCAAATACAAAAATCAAAAAGCAAGCATTCTCAACTCCATCTCCAAAAAACACAAGCAGCAGTTGGGGTCTCTTTCTTGATTTCACCTCAATAAAGCAGCAGCTCACCTTTGCTGTTCACAGAGACCTGCAAAGAGAAGTAACAGTGAGCAAAAGCCACAGACACACTTTCGCAATTCTCTTAAAATTAACACACTCCGGAATAAACATACTTTTATTTTTTATACAGTTTCTGAAACACCCCTCCTTTAGATATTTGTTGTTGTTGCCATGTTTAATCATTACCCAAAGCTGTGGTGCTTTGAAGCAGCCCATGTTCGCTACTGGATTGGCAGAGGAAGCAGTTCTCTGCACTGCTGGCACCCAGGACAAGCATGCTCTCCTCAGAAAGCTGGTGCCTGTACCACTGGGCTCACTACATGAGTCCAGAGCTTGGCCCCAGTTGCTTTAAATGCCCAGCAAAAGACCAGTTAAGTGTTTCATAAGCCCATTCTTCTACAGATACTCATTTATCAATTCCACACATAGAAGTCACTAATACAAGAAGCTATTCAATCTCTACAGCATCACAGGATTCTGAACAATGTTTGCTCAGTATTTCAGAAAAAGCTTTCACAGATGCAGCTATATATTTATATATTACACAGGCTAGAAAATAAGGGGAGAATCTTTCCCTGAAAGGTTGTTTGAAGCTTCTTGACATTTCCCCTTAGGGGAAAAAATAAGAACAAGAACCCCTATTTCATTTAATAGAGTTATAATCCAAGCAGTGGAACGCTGCATTTGCAAAAGGCCTGTTCTGCGTGAGAGTTACATTCTCCTCTGAATCTCCAGATAAACAAAAATAATTTGAGAGGGTGAGACTGTGCCAAGCAGGAAGTTACTCAACAAGGACAACTAGAAGTAACCAATTTGTTTTCTGAGTCAGTAATCTGCTTGGAGATTACAGCAATTGCATAAAGCAAGCAGAGGATTTGAGCACACCAGATCACTGAAGCAAACATATGCTAATGACAGGGGACCTACATTTTCCAGAGGAAGGAGTCTAGATTGAAGAGACAAGGCTTTACCATGGCTGCAAACACAAATAGTTACAACTACCTTATCCTCATTTAAAAAAAAAGTTCCTCAGCAGAAACATTCCTCCCTCAGAGCACAGAGAACCACTGGCTGTTTCAATAGGCAGTAGCTTCTAAAAAAACTATTTTAAAACGTGTATGCTGCATTAAGAGTAAAAGCACAAGACTATCAGCTATTTTCTTATTAAAGGGGCAAACATTCCCCCACCCCGATCTGCGTAACAAACACTCCTGAAGGACCCACTACAAATTATCACGAGGCAGAAAGACTCCCACCAGTGATTTTTCAGTTGACTTATTGAGAGGGTCAGGTGGCAGGTATTTTACCTCATCATTATCCTCATCAATGTATTTGATCTGAATGTTGTCCAGGTCAAACGAAACTTTAACCTGCAACGAAAAAAAAGAACATAAAACCATAGTGAGGCAGGACAACAGATGTCCTCAGTTAACAATGATTATTAATTTGGAATAACATTAAAACGCTTCCATCCCTCCCTTAATTTTCTCAAAAGCAAACACTATTTTACCAAATCCATTCCTCTGGAGTTGAATTCTTCCCAGCGCCCTGCCTTCAGCCTTTACTAACTTTCCCTAATGAAAAGGATAAACAAGTTTCTTTCCTGTTGCACCTTGCCTGGTTAATGTTTACTCCAAAATAAATAATAATAACCTTCCCATTCTAAGAGGACAAGCTCAGGGTTAACCAACTCAGTCATGGTAAACACTGCAAAACATGAAGGCTAAGGCAAACAACTCCTAAACTCTATCTCCTACATTAAGAAGTACCTGGAAAACAGCTCACATAGGTGATCAGCCTATTTTCAACCTATCAGAATTCAGAGAATAGAGCTGAGCAGTTATTTTGCATTTTACATTAATAAGGCAGAATGAGCAGCACCAATGAACCATAAAATAAAAGTAGTTATTTCCATATGCCGAGTTTTTGAGTCTCCTGTACGTTTTTGTACCAGATACCTACAAAAGCTGTGTTTTTCCCAACAGAAACTCTCTGAAACAACTGACCCATGTCCTGCTAGCCCAGACCTAACAGAACAACACCAGCAGCCTCAGCCAACAGTGGCTGCCTGGGACTTACACAGCACCACTGGAGCACATGGACACAGTGTACACATGGACACAGTGTACACATGGACACGTTCTGCAGAGAACGTGCTTCAGGCAGCTTCTTCCAGCAACATATCCCAAATTTTGTGAATGCAGTGAGCAAACCAACTTGTCTTGTCAAGAAACTGTGGTTTATACTTAAGTTGTCTAGTACCACAGACTGTTCCCCTAAACTCAGGGTAAAACAAGAGCTCACATTACCCCTTAGAAACATCAAACTCATTTAATAAAATACTAACATACAAAAGACACAAGTTTAACTGGTAGTCCCTTGAAACAGCAATTCACACAACAGAGACAACTCGTGGTACTACCCTGGATAGGGAAACATTGAAATAGAACACCACGCCTTGAACAAACACACCCTGGCTCTCAGACTACCCAAGATTAAGGGCAACACAGTGCTTACACAGTAATCTGCTTCCAGCTTTGATGCAAGCAGGATTCTGACTAGCTCAGACATTCCTGCAGGGTCTACTTGCCACTAAGTATTCTAAGACTGAACTGGTGCCTCTTTCCGAGGACTGAAATACAGCAAGTGAAGATGATGCAGTTCAAACTTTGAACTTGAGTAACTCATAAAGCAAAACCCTTCTATATGTGTACTGGAATATATTAGGCAGAAAAAGAGCTGAGAGAGAGAAAATAAAATAGTGACAAGATCTCTTCAGATGTGACTTTGAAAGCAAGCTAAGAAAAACAGAGCAGTTGCTACAGAATTAATAATAATAATAATAACAATGTTAGTTTCATCATAGCCAAGGGAATCCTTACAACACAATTTCAACCTCAGCCAATACAGGAATTTTCACAAAACAGCTCTGAAAACAAGCACCCAAACTCTTAACTATACCAAGTGCATGATACACAGATCTCCATAAGCAACTGCCTGCATGCAGGGCCCAGTCAGATGCTGTTCTATCCAAATTAACACACCCAAAGCTCCAGGAACCAAGGGACCAAACAAAAATGTATTAGTGACTCAGTATCCCAAGGAGCACAGACAAATCTTCAGAAAAGCAGCAGACGTGTGTTACTTCACCAGAGCTATTTCAGTAAGTAAAAGAAGATAAGAGGAACAGAATGTACTTTACAGATGGATACAGAGCTAAACCACGCGTCCATACCTGTGGAAAAGGGCAAAGAACACAGCTAAGACCACCTGCTCACACAGAAAAAAAAGGGCCCTTCAGAATCTTTTTCCAAAACAGGCTTTTCACGTCACTCTAAGCATACAGCAGGAGCAAGCCACACCATTAAGGAAACAAGAAAAACCGAGATCTCAGCCGTACGAACCACCAGTTCTAAGAGTCTGTGAAATGGGGGACACTGCTTTGGAAGGCGCGGGCGGAGACGCCGGGTCCTCGAAGACTCGAGGCTCTAACAGAATCGTGCTGCACAGCCAGCACCGAGCCGAGCCGGCTCCCCACAGCTGCGGCCCCACGGCGGACACTTCGCTCCGCCTCCCGCGGCCAGGCGGCG
>NW_008235742.1:1565138-1568879 GCF_000691975.1 Corvus brachyrhynchos | reverse complement strand
TGTGGGTATGCCCGGGGTCCTTTGCATAAGCACGTTTGCCGTCTTCTCTACTTCGTGTGTTTTTCCGCCTAGCAAGCCCCTCTCCTTTGCCGTTTTGTGCTCTGCGCGTTTACTGAGCTCCTCCTGAAGGCTGCTGCTCTAAACCCTTTCTGGGCGCTCCTTTGGCTACAAGACACTGGAGAGGTTTTAACTGTAAACATTCAGAGTAAGAACTCTGTACTGTAAAGTTTTGCTCAAGTAATAACAGCAACGTGTTTGATACCATTCTGCAGGTTAGAGCAGAGCCGTGCGGGCGGAAGCGTAGTCATGGGATGCAACAGAATTTTTTGCAGAAACAAAGCTGATTTTTTTTTTTTTTTTTCTGTAGAGTATTTTTGGATGAAGGATGGACTTCTCAGTGATCACTGTTGGGCACGTACAAAATGTGCTTTCAGCTATGCAGAAGAACTTGGAGTGCCCAATATGGTATGCCGGGAAATAATATCAGTGTAGTTAATCTTTTGGAGATTTTGGGGGAATATGCTTTGTCAGTTCTATGGCTTACCAGAAAGCAAGGAGATTTGTGCTTAGGGCTAAACATACTGATGTTTTGTGGGGCTCAAATGAGAAAGTGCAAGAAAAAAAGCTTGTCTTTTGCTCTTATGTTCTTGTAAATTTTGCTTTTCTATTAGAACCTAAATGTGTCACTCCTCTATTCAGCGGGGGAAGAAAATGTATCTGATTGGATTAGAGTATTGTTTGTAGAGCAGTGTGGGGTTTTGTCCCTTTTGTTTCTGAAAGGTAAATGAGGTGTGTAATTCTTTAGCGCAAACAAATGCTGAAATAGCAAAGGTTCTGGTTGCAATCTGGCCCCCTAGTGTCTACAACTTCTGTGTTTTTGTTTTTCTTTCTGTAGTTTGGATGTGGTCCAAGAGCCTGTTTCAACAAAATGTGATCACATATTCTGCAGGTAGGATTGAAAACTTGCAGGTGCAATGCAATTTTTAGTTTCTATATATAATATCTTTTTGGTTTTACAATTTTTAATTTCATATATACCGGTTTTAATTTCTATATATATTTCTTCAGTGCTAATCATGTATGTATACTGTGGTTTGGTAACTTCACGTGCAGCTACTTTAGGGGAAAAAGTCAATTCTGTAGAAAAGAGAACTGCAGCTTCACGAGTGTGTCAAAGGGGATCAATTAACTCACTGTAACACCAGAACAAGAATACATACTTGATTACTGCTAAGAGGTGAATGTGCATACTCAGTTTTAGGGAAAACAAAATCCTTCTTCTGTTACCATCACAAGTGTTCTTTTTTCTTAGGTTCTGCATGTTCAAACTTATCAGTAAAAAGAAAAAAGGTGTGGCAGAGTGTCCTCTGTGTAAGACTGAAGTTACCAAGAGGTGAGGAATGCATCTTTGTAAGGGGGCTGGAGGCTGAGATGTTTGAACTCTGGGGAAATGCTAACAATAGTCTTAAAATATATTAACCTAAGACTGAAATACAGAAGAAAAAGTGGTTATTAAGTAAGCTGTCTATTTCTAAAGGAGTAAATGTACTCCCTTACCTCAATGTAAGCTGTTTTCCAGGTGATCACACCTCTCTTAACAGATGTCTGTGCTATGTCAGTGTTTAATTCTTGCGACTGATTTCTCTCTACTACACCTCCAGGAGGAAAAATATGATAGTTCACTTTTGTGGTAGTTTTAATTCCCATAGAAATGGTTGTTTGGGGGAATTGTGTTGTTACTCCTTAGCAACAATTTCTCATTGTCTCATCTTCCACTTTGGAGTTTTACCCCTTTTTTTTTGTTGTTGTTGTTCAGCCAAAATTCTAGAGGCATTTATAGTTAACCTGTTCATTTGTCTTAAAATGACTGAAGTACTGATGTTATTTCAGAAGTCTGAAAGAAAATTCCAGATTTAAGCAACTAATTGAAGGATTATTGGAGACTATCTGTGCTTTTGAGCTTGACACTGGAGTGAAGTGTAAGTGTTGTGAATGTATGCCCCCAGTCTTTTTTAAAATAAGGCTTTGGCATATCGTGATTATTTATTTATAAGGTAACCCATTTACTGTGCAGTAATAAATACGGGAAGAATTATCAAAAGGTTTTTTTCTTGGATGTAGAAGCATAAGTTCCATTAAGTTTCCAAGATGTTCTTAGGAAAATCTCTTGAGCAGTTTTACTGTGTTTGATGACTCTGGCCAATCTTATGTTCAGTTCCTGAAATATGGCTGAATGTTTATCAAATACTCTGGCCAATCTTATGTTCAGTTCCTGAAATACAGCTGAATGTTTATCAAATGTTTAATCTGTAACTGTTAACAAAGGTCCTGCTTTTGATTATGCCCAGCCTTGTGGTTTTAATTTGTTAAACAGTCCCAGAGCCTGAATTAGCAGGTGATGTAGCAGTGTTTGTTAACTCATGCCATTTAGATAGATCCTCAGGGAGTCCAAATTTGCCCTTTCTGGAACTCAGTGCCTTGTTAAGGGTGCTGGTAGGGTATTGGTAAGTCAGGCATGTGCCTGTTTATATTTTGGTAAACAAGACATTGTGGCTGGGGGGCAGATGGTAGTGTTTTGTATATTGTGCTATAAAAAACAGACTTTGTTTTTTAATTCTTTCTAACTTGCTCGGCCATTCTAAAGTCACTAGAATGAGATCCTGTTCTTGCTAGATTATCTAGCTAACCAAAATTGGTTGAGAAAACTAGTTGGCTTTTTACTTACTACTTGAAGAGTACTCAGAATGATCAGACTAGTAATTCAACAAGATTTCTTTCTTGGATAAACATGTTTTAGCTGTATATGCACTAAGCACATAGGGTCTACACAAGTCCATTTCATTACTGTATAATACTTGTCATACTCACTGTAAAAAAATTTGGGTTTTTTACCTAATAACTTTTTTAGTTTTAAAGAGTCATCGCTTTCCTAAAACATCCACGGAAGCCACTGCTCCTGAGTCCCTGTGTAAAGAAAGTTCTGTCATCCAAAGTAAGGGCTTCAGAAACAGGAGAAAAAGTGCTAAAGGGAATGGACAAGAAAACTGCACCTTGGTAACTGTTTTTCCCATTTTATTTTTGTGGATTGTTTAAAATGTATTTGCAATGTGTATACATGCATATAAATAAAAGAATGAAGTAGGAGATTTTGGGTTGATCTCAGGTTGCTCTTTGACTTGAGTAATATTCTGCACAAGGACATCTATATATTTTTGTATTCTGGACTTACTTGAGAAAGATGTTTGACCTGAATTTGTACATAATATTGCCATAATACAGTCTGTTACTGAAACTAGGATTGAAAACTTGTTCAACCTGCTTGTTTCATAAGGCTGCCTTAAAATGTAGGGGTTTCATCTTTTTAGGGGTAAGATCATGACTATGTCTTAGGATTCATAAGGCATTACCCAGCTTGGGGTAATTGCTGTGTGTGTGACTGTCCATGGCATGTTGTTTCTGTTTTCATCTGCTTAATGCTGAGTAGAATGTTAGACAAAACAGAATGTAGGATCAAACTTGCAATGATTTGATCTGTTAAATGCATGACACGTTGCTTCTGTTGACACATTTCATTACTGATATCAAAATGATAAATTACTTGTACTGTATTGTGCATAGAAGCTACCAATGCATGTGAACTAAGTATTTATATCAGCCCCCTGCTAAAGTTTAAATAGCTATGGGGTTTTTTAATACACCACTGTTAAAAATAATTATTCATTTCTATTTTCCTGTCGGCAG
>NW_008235742.1:1557447-1565122 GCF_000691975.1 Corvus brachyrhynchos | reverse complement strand
ACCAAAATGTGTCGTCCAAGAAACAAACCCCAGAAATGTGACTCTTCAAAGGGTATTTATATGGAGTTTGGTAAGATCTGTTGTGAACCCACACTAATTGATCTTGTGTACAATGCTTGCAAAGTAGTGAAAGGTGATTATGTTCATCATAATCATATGTATGATTCTGTAGGTGATTATAAACACTAATTTCTCCTTAACAGCCAAAAGTTATGGACAATTCCCAGTTGGTTAATCAGAAGGGTTTTTTACATAATTTATTATATCGTGGCAAATAACACTGCTGCAGTGAACCCTTAAGCCTTGGTGTACAAGATCCAGAGAAGATGTTTACAGATGAGCAAAAAATTCTAGCTGTTACAGCTAAAGGTGGCTACTGTTTTCTGAAGAATGCTAAGCCTTGTTGCCAATGCTTGAGATGAGAGTGAAATCTATTTGAGAAATCAATATTTTATTGCTATTTATCCTAGCTTTTCAGAATTTTATTTTATCTGATGCTGACTGCTGTGAGAAACAAGACAGATACCATGCATAGCTTATTTTTTATCCTGTTCCTTGAAGGAATTGCTGCTTTTAACGGGTAGAGTTTGTTTCCTCACTTCTTTCCTTATTGCATGTGCCAGGATCAAAGGGTCTGAGGCAGACATTTGAATATATTTCTCTGACTTCCAGTTCAAAATTCTAAATACTAATAGTTGTTTTGTGTATAAATTTAGAAATCAGAAACTAACTTTCAGCTAATTAACTCTTAGTTACCAGTCACTGTATTTAAACACAATTTTATGCTGGAGTCATGTAGCTATGTATACATATAAATCATTATAATTAGGTAAAATACTTCACAATTGAACTTGATTTCATCTGCTAAAAGTTGAAAGCATCTAGCTCTAGAAAGGTCTAGGTATGTATGTGATGATAGGCACTGAATCTGGCAAGTCACCTTTCTCTGAATCATTCCAGCCAGAGTAACAGCTGATTTGTTTTCAGGCTCTGAATCATCTGAAGAGTTTTTTAAACAGGCAAGCAAAACTGGGTAAGTAAAGGTGAATAAGGAATTCATATTTTCTGAAGACAGTAGTTCAGTCTCCTCATTTCCTGTGTTCTAGTTTCTTAGCATAGGACTGATGTAATTCTTAAACTGACAAATGATTTTCAGCTTTGAGGGCATTAGGGTGGAATGGGTAGTTGAATTCCAGCAGTTTGCCATATTGCATGCTTTAGAACTGTTCTTTAAATGTTTTGTTGCTTATGTAGATCTTCTATAGAAAAGTAGATACTGTGCTTTAAAAAGTAAATATTAAATTCAGGGTTGCAAGAAAGGATATTTTAAAGAAATGGCCTGAAACTCTGAAGGGATCTAGTTTTGGTGAGTGTCAATCATGCAGCTTGACTTCTCCAGAAACTATTTCAGAGGGCAAAAAGGGAAAAATGAGTATCATCTTCTGTTCAGTCTGTTGTGGCTTTATCTGTAATGAAATTAGATTTCTTTTCCCAACAGGTTTGAAGACAAAGCAGCAGATCAGATTTCTTCTCAAGAAAGGCTAGAAGAACTTGAGAGTGCTGAGAAAGGGAATGAAAATTCTTGCAATGTGCAGCCTGACAAGCTGTGTGCTAAAGAAATAACACTACCAAATATCATAGGTGTGTTGTTTTGGTGACAAAGACTTAAAATGTGGATGTTCTATACACAGGAACAGAAAGGAAAAATAAGTGACTTGATCAAAGTACAAAACTAAATCTATTCTACATGAGCCATATTATAACTTACAGTACAAATGGAGAGCACTGGCTGGTAATACATGTAAAAAATTAGAAGAACATGTAGTAAGATCTTTCTGCCTTTTCTAGAGGGAGACTTGTGCAGTGTAATATCCTGGTTTGGGGGGAAAGAAGACTTCTTTTAAAACAAAGTAGCCATTAAGCCTGTTATTGTGCTTGTGTGTGTAAAATAGAGCTTAATAATTTATAATACCTATAAATCTGACAGGTAAAAGGGATTTCTCAAAGGAAGGCTTGAGCGAGAAAAGCACTCAGAGCATCACTGAATGTGCCAAACCTGACCAAGTGAATGTGACTGAATGCCAGAGTTCTGCTTTAAATGTTCTTGCTGTAGACCTACTCCCAGAGCAGCGTGACAGAATAGGTGCTGCCAGTCCCACAGTGAACGGGGACACATCATTCTTTAAGAACTCAGAAGAAATGGGTGGAAAGCAAACCCAGTGCAACAGTAAAAACCAAGAGTTTGATTCAGAAGATAGCTCAGAGGGCAGGCTGGATAAAAACAAGGAAATGGATGCTGATGTACAAAATGTGGAAGCTGTAGAGGCATATGAACCTGAGAATGACTCTTTCCATGACAAAGAGCTTCCTCTGGAGAAGCTACACCAGCCAGAGACACTTCACTCTGCCACCCTGAATAAAGTCTCCAAGAAGAGACTGAAGCGGAGCATTCAGAAAGTCAATGAATGGTTTTCAAAAAGCAATGAGATTCTGTCTTCCAGTTCTTCCCTGGATGAGTCTGCTGTATCAGCTGATGTTTCAGGTGAAGGAGATCTGTGTTTATCAGATAAAGAGTCCTGTATTTCAGAAAAGACTGACCCTATGGTAGATTCCATGGAAATTGCAGCAGTTGAAGGAAACAAGAGGTGGTCAAAAAAACAAACAGCAGATGACATCAAAGACAAAATATTTGGAAAAACATACAAGAGAGAGAGGAAATCAAATCCCCCTTCTGCCTTAAAAGACATTTTACCTACTACAAGAAAGGAAGATGTGGCTGCTAATAAGTGCCTGAATAATTTCAGCAAAGACAGACTCAAACGAAAAAGGAAGACTGTCTGTGTCCTGCAACCTGAGGATTTTATCAAGAAAAAAGATACAGAAGAGGCAGATGGGGGCCCTCAAAGTGTTAATTGCTGCCTTGGAGATGCTGAAAAGAAAAGATGTGATGAAAGTGTTGCTGTTAATGAGAGTCACCTTTCTCAGAATAGAGCAAATAATACACTAACAGAACTTGAGGAAGCAGGAGGATCCACATGGAAGAAAGCTACTGAGGAGGTCACTGGCAAGCACTGTGATGGGGAACTAGAAATGTATAACTGTGATCAGAAAAGCACCAAAAAAAGAAGTTCTGCAGCAAAAAGATGCAGGCATTCTAGTAGAACTATGTGTGCTCTACAGTTAGTAGTGGATAGAAGCTCTGTTTTCCCTGATCCAGCTGAGCCACAGATTGATAGCTATCCAAGCAGTGGAGAGCCCAGGAAAGTCGATTCTGAGCAAAAGCAAGTCAGACGCAGCAGAAGGCTTCAGTTACTTACTGAGGAAATGACAAAAGAAACAAGAAAAGGACTAATGGGAGCAAGAAAGAGTAACAGTGATCATGGAAGGTGTGCCTCTGGAGGCCAAAGGAATGTGGTAACTGACTCTGCTGAATGCAAAGACCTGTGTGAGCCTCGAGATATGTTGAGTTACAAGCCAGCCACTAATTTGAAGGGAGGTGATCTGGAAGCAAATGAAATGCAGGTTAGTCTAAAGAATTTATCTGACACTGCAGAAACTGGGAAAAGTCTGTTCAGTCCTTCACGTCAGCCTTCAAACTGTGGTCCCACTGCACCTCACACAAGTTCTCAAGACAGAGAAATACAAGGTAGCCCTCTCCTCCTGCAACCTCCTTCAGTGACTGCTGTGCAAACTGCTTCTCACCAGACTGAAGAGACGACTGAATCACATACTGCCTTTCCCCAGGAGTGTGGGCATGATTCACAGAGTGTTCCAGGAGACTTCAAAACTGACAAGTTGCCAATGGCTAAAAATGTTTTGGAGTTGACTAAGGAGGCTGAAGACAGTGAATTAGACACGCAGTATCTGCGAAATATATTTAGGCATTCAAAGCGCTCATCCTTTAGCCTTTTTCAGACTCCCAGGCAGGCACATGCAGTGGAAGGTCCTGCTTCTGAAACTTTATCATGTGCTGCTCAGGGAGAAAATAAACATAGCAAACAATTACAACCAGAAAGCTTGCAAGAAGAGAAAACAGCTGCTCAAAGCTTGAGCAGGGTTTCTGAGCAAGGGAAGCTTAAGACCTGTGAGTCTGCCCATGTTGATCGTGTGTCTTCCTTTGTTGTCAGCACAGGAGAGCACAGGAATTATATTTCACAGGCTGCAGGGGAAAGGACTCTGGCAGCAGTGACGAGAACAGGGACTGCTCAGACTGAGGACAAAACCAGATTGCTACAAGAAGAGCAGGGCCATGAAAAGCCAGTGTCAACTGAGATAGGGATAGAAAGTGAGTTGAGACAGAATGCCATGAAAAATAGAAGCCAGAGTGATCAGAGTAACACAGAAAAGCATGATTCCAAAGAAATGGATTTAAACACAGGCCAGGAAACAGGCTTCAGTTCAGAAAGCAATCAAGCAGGAGAGACTGAAGTTGTTGATTGCAAAGGACCAACTCTACATTTTCAATCCAAATCAGTTATTTGTCCTGCAACTTGTCAGCAAAGCCCTGCTGAATTCAGCTGTGTAGTCACTAGGACAAAAAGTAGCAAAAGAGAAAGAAAATGTGTAAAGGGGAATGAAGAACAAGCAGCCCCAACTGTTAGCACAGCAATGCCTGAGTGTTTAGCTGCAGAGGCTCTAGAAGATCCTCTTAGAGGGAACAGTGATCTTACAGGTTTGTCTGAAACTCCTGATGGCTTGCTGTGCTCTGATGTTGAAGAGAACACCAGCTTATGTGAAGCTGATAGGAAAGAGCAATCTGCAGTGTTTGTAAAAAGTGACAATGCCCCGGGAAAAGAACTGCACAATAGAAATGCAAGTTCTAAGCCAAGATCTCGAGGCATTCACAAGTCTCGAAGGCGAGTGCAGAAACTGCCATCTTCAGATGAAGAGTCCTGCGAGGATGAAGACTTACCATGCTTTCAGACGTTAATCTTCAGCAAATCAGCAAGCACACCTTTGCAGAGTGATAAACAAATGACATCTGTGGTAGAGTCTCCAGTGAGTCCCAACACGTTTCCTCACGGTGTGAGTAATGATGACAATGTTGTGCAGAAAGTGCCTGAAGCTGCCCAGAGTAACATGTGTGTTTCACCAAGCCAGGAATCAGAATGCTCTGTCAACTTATTTTCTTCCCAGTCCAACATGTCTGAAGAATCAGTTAATGGAGCACAAGAGCTGAAGAAGCATTTACCAGAAGCTCATGTATCCAAACAAATGAGCAGTGTGAATGACAGTGAAGAGACTTTCCAAAATTGTGATCGAGGGCTGAAGAGAACTGAAGATGAATGCCAAGAAGACCCAGACATGGGAGCAAACCTAGGTACAAATCAAGATTTTTATCTCTGCAGCTGTGTTTATAATGTCCTTACACTGAGGTTTTTGGTGTTTGCATGGGAACTTTGTTCTGTGTTTATGGGGTGCTTGGTCTCCTAGAGGAATGTATCTACCTTAAACAATCAAACAAAAACCCTCAGTGGTTTGTTTCCTGAAAATTATGTTCTTCCAGTGTTCTTTGTTCAGAGCACAAATTAACAGACTGGGCATTAGAGGCTGACTGTCTAATGGGAATTTATTTTTGAGGGAAATGCTATTTCTCTTACTGCAATGTGGTACTTGCATCATCAGCAAAACTTCACAGCCTATCCAAGATTTTTCCCCAGATGAAATGTTTGATGAAATTGGCTGTAGGATTTTGTAGTGAATATTTTGACCGTTTTATGGCCTTTGTAAATGTTTAGGACTCTTCTATCACTGTTGAAACACAGAATTCTGTTTACTTTCTCAGGTGTGTGACATGGTATTCTTTGAAATGCTCACTTAAAGTAGATCTGTCCTTCTAACTTCAACATTTTCAAAACTTGTCACTTTAGAGTTATAGTTATTAGTTCTCTAAAACCCTCTGCATGGTAAGAGATAATGTTGGTTGGTTTGTTGTTTGGTGGGATTTTCTTTAACCCAAGGGGGTTTTTTTTCCACCTTCTTCAAGGTGAAGCATCTGGATATGACAGCGAAATAAGTATTGTAGAAGATTCATGTGGACCACTCTCTCAGGGTGAAATCCTCACTACACAGGTGAGTTCATGCACTAAATGCTGGAAGCAGCTTACATTTTAGGAGATAAGCAAGCACATGAAAGCTGTGAAGTCAATACAGTGGAAAACTTCTTTCATCATAATTCTTTGTCACTACATTACTTCCAAAAGCATAATTAATGAAGAACTGTAGAGTTGCTTCTATGCCATTACTTTTCCAACTTTGCCTCACCTTACACTGCAATGGCCACAGCTTATGTGGTATTGGTTACAGGGCTTAATTGTGGGAGATGCTAATTAATGCATCTCCACACTTGGCCAGTGCTGGAAATGTCAGTCCCTATATTTAGAAGCTTTAATGATAGGAATTTATAAGGATTAGGTGATAAGGATTAGAATTGTTACAGTAGATATTTAGAAGCACAGAGACTTGTCTGCTATGTGTAAAGATTAAATCAAATAATTCCATATCAGAATAAATCAAATCATTCTATATTAGAATATTATAGATACAAGTCCCAGCAGGCAGTGTCTAATGAAAGGTGTGTCTAGCAGTGTATTTTTTGTCTGCTGTTAATACCCTGAATGCTGCTCAGGGGCCTGACTTTATGTATTGGGTGATTTGGGGTGGGGTTTCAGTTGAGGGTTAGGGGCTTGGGTTTTTTTGCTTTGCTTTGGGTTTTTTTTTCTTTTGTCCTTTGTGACTTTAAGGTGAGTCTTATGCCAAATCTCTCTTCAGTATTACCAGCCCTATGGGCTTTATGTATGTCAAAGGAAAGTGAATTTGATTTCTGTGCTTTATGGGTGCTTCTGTTTACAGCATCAGTGTAAAATGTA
Source organism: Corvus brachyrhynchos (assembly GCF_000691975.1). NCBI lineage: Eukaryota > Metazoa > Chordata > Aves > Passeriformes > Corvidae > Corvus > Corvus brachyrhynchos. The sequence goes on along the minus strand of NW_008235742.1, from coordinate 1,558,253 downwards.
ATCAGCTGGCAGGGAATTGCTACCTAGTGTATCTTCATGGATGGAGATACTGGGATGTGCCTGCTCTGAATGGATTAATGGCAGTATGGGTGGGGAATTTGGGGTTGTGGTGTGGTGATGGTTTTCTGTTTGTTTGGGGCTTTTTATGGGTTCAGTAACAAAGAGGCTCCACACGGTGCCAGTGCTGGAGCTACAAATGGAATATTCAGTTCTGTGGAAATTGCTTCATCATGTAAAGTAAAGGGCTTGGGTTTTTAAAAACATCCTTTGAAACCCTGAGCTGTTCTTATGAGGACCTGCCTATGGCATGTTTTTAATAATGTGATTTTTGAGGGGGAACATAAGGAAGAATATTACGAAATATTTTAGTCCTTTAAATGATCTTTGGGGCATGTAGTAATGGTGGAAAATGAAGACTCAATTTAAAATTTAATAATGAATATCATGTATTGAACTATTAATGCGGTTTGGACAAAATTACTTTTAAGTGAATTTGTGCAGGAGTTGGGTTGTTTTCTTTTCTGAATGATTAAACCCTGAGACACCGAAACTGAAATAACATGACTGGCAAAACGTGTGTGTGGTTGGTTGGTTTTGCTTCTGATGTGAGGTGTGTGCACTATTTGTTCCAGTAAAAGCACCACGGTCACCTTTTGAACATGTGGCAAAAACTAATTCAAAACTTCTGCTATTTCTGATTTTCGAGTGTTTGTTAAAGAAATTCATCCTGAATTTGCTAATGTTGGCATTCTTGTGCCTCCTTTGCAGCAAAAGAATGCTATGCAAAATAGCCTGAAAAAGCTTCA
>NW_008235742.1:1537560-1557405 GCF_000691975.1 Corvus brachyrhynchos | reverse complement strand
CAGCATGGAAGTCAGAACTGTGAAGCTTTACCTGTCCATAGGGAACCGCCACATGCTGGTACTGAAGGAACATTTGAAATGGATCAAATGAGAGAAGGAAAAAGGTCAATGGTTTTGTTTGGAGTTTGGGGGCTTTTATGTTTATTTCTAAATTTTTATTTTAAAAAAATCTTGAAATATCTCTGAGCTTCTGAGAAATTACAGGAGTTTCACTGTTGCTACATTTTTCTGATATTTAGAGTGAAAAAGGTATTAAAATCAATTTCCCTCTCTCAAGGTCTCCAGAATTGTTGCTTCCATCTTCTAAATCATCTTCAACACAGAGATCAGATCTGGAGAAAGGCCTTGAGTGTGACAGTGTTCTAAAGAATGAAAGTCCCTCTGAAAAGACAAAACCTGTGCAGGAAGCAGTGCAAGAATACAGGCAGTGTCAGCTTGAAGCAGGTAACATTTAAGAGAAACCCAGTGCATTTTTATTTCTGGTGGTTTTCTCCTGTTCTCTTCATGTTATTATACATCAGCAAGGTACAACTTTTTCCTGTAAATCAAGGATTTTGATTTATATGTTCCTGGTCATTTTAAAAAGGTGTTACTGCTTTGTTTGGTAGCCCAGCTGTATGGCTGCCCATCAAATGCAGTGTGACAGCATTTTGACAGTTTTAGGAGTTTTTCTGTCTCACTTCTAAATTCAGACGCTTTGACAAATACACTGCTGAAAGTTTCACAGGTGTTCTAGTGTCTTGCCAATAGATCAGGAAAAAGTAATGATAGAGGCAAAGATGAAGTGATAAACATATAAGGAGAGGAAGTAACTGCAGAATTTAAACCTAAAAGAGAGAGCAACACCCTTCTACCATGGCTACAAGAAAGAGATGCAATTTTCTCAAGGGGTAATTTCTCTTTTCCTTCAGAAAATGCAGAGGAGCAGAAATCTGGGACCAGGCAAAACAGCGCATCTGTCTCATCAGATCTTTTTGGAAATGTGACCCAGAGTCCAAATAACCCTTCCTCTTCTGTAGGGCTTTTTACCCCTCAAACTGCAGAAGCCACAGATGAGCCTGTCATACCTCAGAACACTGATAAAAGCTGTGGCCCAGGACACAAATTGAAAAGTGTTTGTTTTCCTGCACCTGTTCTGGACAATGCAACTGGGAAAGAAAATGCTACAAGTCCAGTTGTGACTAAGAGGAAAGAAATGTCAATTGTGGCATCAGGTCTGAATCACAGTGAGCTTGTAAGTAAATTCCAGAATTTTGAGATCACTAGTTAAGTGATTCCTGATTACTGCTATAGTCCTCAATAGAGAGATCTCTAAGTATAATAAAACAAATCTTGTAAGAATTGCAGGTGAGTAATGCAGCAACTTAAGTCAAACTTTATCATTCCTAAGACTGTGAGAATGCTGCCTGTAATGGCACTGTTAAGCTTAGTGAAGTTTGAACTTTTTAAATGATCCCTGATGTCTGGGGGGGAAAACACATGATTCCAAAACCAGAGGACTTCTAGAAAGGCAAGGGGGTGGGGAGGGGCTGTGTGGGTGTTTGGTTCAGTTAGTGTTTCCAGGTGATGCTGCTTCACCCAAATTCTGATCCATAGTGAGCATTTCTGTAAGTAATAATTCTGAGTTGCTGATAACCTGTTTTTGCACTCAACTTCCAGAAGAATTTGGCTTTTGTGTTACAAAACACAAACCAAGAGCTCGGCTTTACTTTAGTTTGTTGAATGGTGCCAAACCTGACTTAAGGAAATGTACATTCTGTGTGCCAACACAAAAAACTGTTACTTTAAAGTAACTGTCCTGTGACATTATGCTCCTACAAACTGGGGCTGCTGGGGGGGTTTAAAACTGTTGCTAACTATTAATTTTCTTAACTGCTTTTCAGTTGGTGGTCCAGAAGTTTGTGAAAAAAACTCAGAGCACTTTATCTAATCACATTACCAAAGGAACAACCCATGTCATAATGAAAACAGGTTTGTTGGGAGCTATGGGACCAAATCCTGTATTGACAGACCATATTGAATTTTACCTTTAGTCTAGCCAACAAGCAATAAATTTCAGTAAGTTTGAGGAAAAGGTACTGATTGTTTTCTCCATTGTAAGTTTTTTGTTGAAGCTTGTGAATCTTTCTGTTTCACAGAATCAGTGTGAGGGCATGTTTTTCCTTTTTGTGTTTTTCCTTGTGTAATTCAAGGTTAATGTTACTTCGTATTTGTTTCTCCAGCTGCTTGGTCATAACTTCCAGGTGTTTACAGCACACTAATGTGAAGTAGCTCAGAACCAACCAAAAGAAAACAAAGATAGTTCCCAAAGAAATTGTGCTTTTTCTTGCCTCTTATCTTTATTGAATAATTTTTAAGAGGGTTCACAAGTGGTACAAGTGATTCGTTTCTGCTCATTTCCTTCAGTTTAGTAGGATCACAACCCTGGATTGTTGGAACCTTTGTATAGTTTTGATATTTTGCTGCTGCACTTTGCAAAAAATGTTTGCTTTTACATACGAATAACCTGACCTGTGGTGTTTTGCTAATGGCAAAACTAAAAGAGCTCTTACTCTTGTTTGCCCTGCAGATGAGGAGCTGGTGTGTGAACGGACACTGAAGTACTTCCTGGGCATTGCAGGAGGAAAATGGGTAGTTAGTTATCAGTGTATGTGTAACTTGTTCTGGAGCTAAATGGTCTTTGCCCTTCTACCATGAATGCAGTCTTCACTTGTTACAGGAAAGAAAAAGGATCTCTTCATGTCTTGCCATCTGATGTTTTGCAATGTTTCTTCTAAATACTTTGTGGTTTTTAATTTTACTTTCTTTTAAACAACAGCATCAAGCTGCTTACTCTTGTGAATACTTTTTCTGCTTTCAGATAGCCACAGTGGATTGCTCCCCACTGTGGCAAAACCCTTTTGTCCCTCTTAATTTAAATCTTTGCAAAGTGTGGCATCAATTAGTGTAAAATTAGTATTATTTATAAAAGGTAAAAAAGTTCTTTAAGTTCTTTCAGTGTTATACTGTACTCCTTTAGTACAAATACCTTCAATTTATTATAGCAATGAAGTCAGACTAGTGGTAGTGGAAGAACCATTTTGCTGGATAAAATGACTTTTCTTGTTCTGATCTTTTTATTTAGGGATAATTCAGTCTTTTAAAGAAAGAAGGATACTGGATGAGGTAGGTCTTTTATGTTGAGTGAACTGTCAAATGGTTAAGTAATGCTGTTACATGATGGACTTATCAGTTACCTCAGATATTGTCTAAACATTCAATATGTAATTTTAGCTCTGAAACCTGGGATTCTAATTTTACCAAATGCTAGGACCAAAAGCCACACTTAGGCTATATGTGTTCATTGGCATTGAAGACATAATGAGTCCCTATTGTTTTTTTAACAGGTTATAGATGTATTTTTTAGTATTTCTACTGGTATTAATAGATTATATCATAGAGCAAAAGATCTATTCTTTGCTTAAGGAAATAATGTTATGTACAGATAATTTCTATCAAATAAGACTTTATTGATAAGACAATTATAGTCTTTGGAGTGTGCTGCTTCTTGAATTTAGTTTGCTAGACTACTATACAGGTTGACTATAATTTATTTCTTTAAAAATTGCCTGGTGCTGTAGGAGTTTCATTACTCCAGCATTTCTTTTGCAAAGCCTTTTAATTCATATTCTGAACACACTCATAGATTTTCAGTTCTGAAATCTGCCATCTTCCTGTTTTGATGCGGAACTTTGACAGGAAAGTGGTCTCTCGCTTCTGATTCCTTGCTTATGTTATGTTCCAGGAGAACTTTGAAGTTCGAGGAGATGTAATTAATGGGCGGAACCACCAAGGTCCTAAGAGGGCCAGACAGGCTCTGACTGAAAAGGTACAAATGGGATGCAAACTCTGTCCTGCTCCGTTTCAGATACGTGGCTGTGCTGGCTGAGTGTCTGGAATGCCTTCCAATTTCTCTGCTCTTCTGTATACACAGAGTTGTACAAATGAAGCATTTTTGTACATGAAAGGTGAGCTCTGTCAGCAGCAGAGCAGATATTCTGAAGTGACTCACTAAGCTTGGAGTGGGTGCTATCTTTTTATAACGTACAGTTAGTGGTCTTTAATATTCTTTTGGTTTGGAGGTTACAAAGAGCTTTGGATGTGCTTTGTGAAATAGGTAACTTGATGACAAGCCCTGGAAGTGCACTGAAAACAGCATATTAAGCATTGTCCTTTAAAAACCCCACATGAACTTTAACATGTTCCTTGCTTTTCAGATCTTTAAAGACTTTGAGATCTGTTGCTATGGACCTTTCACTGATATGACTACAGGTGTGTCATTTTAGTGGAGTTGGATGAATAGTTAACATAAAAATACCTTGAGCTGTGCATTCACCAGAATTTTACATTTGACCTCTTCTTGGGTAACTTTTTAGCTCTTCTCCTCTGGAAGTTTTAAAATACCTACAGGGGGTAAAGTGTAGGTAAAGAACTTTATCCACTTGTATCTCCAAATGGAGTGGAAATTGTGTTCTTTTTTCTTTGGATGTCCTCAGACACCCCCCAGCAATTTTGCATTTCAAACTAGGCCTTTTATCTAGTTTATCTCTGATTCTCTGGTGCTGAAGGAAAAGCATTAATGTCATGCTGTCTGGTAGTTGTGATCCATACTCTTGAGCACTTGTATTTGAGCATTTTTTCTTCTGTCTTAGTAAGCAGCTCCTAAGCATCCTTTTTCTAGCAGTTGACACATCCTTGTCTGTCTATAGGAGCAGGTGTTAAAAGCAAAACACAACTAAGCCAGTAGTTAGTATAAAAAGAAAAAGCTGTTCAGGAGAGCTTCATTTTTTTACTTTTAAGATTTAATAAAGTGTGTTACATGTTTTGAAAATTTAAGCTATAATTTCCCTGCTTAAAATATTTGTACTTGACTTCCCATTTTTGTGGTTAATTCAGCAGGTACTTTCTGATTTGTCCAATATAACTTTATTTTTGACTGGGTGAAATATGCTCACATCTCTTGACATTTACAGTAATTGCTGTAAATGGATGCAATGGATGCTGTAAAAGGATGCAGTGCTTTCACCTGCTGCAGTGATCCTCAATTGTGGCTCTTATACTTGAGAGACTTAATCTTCTTCACTACCAATTCAACAAATTGGTGGAAATTAAGTACTTTGGCTACTTTTGTTAATGAGAGATAATCACAGTTCTAACTTCTGACTTTTAATTTTCATTTCATGTCTTGCATCCTTATGGTAAGAGGAAATAACTTGTGACTTTAAGTTTTGGGCATGTGTTCCATTGCTTTTTTTAGGGTTTTGTTTTGTGCAGACCTGACTAGGGGATGAGGGAGTTGATGTTCCCTAGCAGGCTTGAAAGTGAAAGGACTTATTTTCTACCGAGGCTAACATCTCTTTCAAATTATGGTGGTTTGTGAATGGAACAAACACAGGAGGGCTTTGGGAGTAGTGTCAGCTTCAATGTGATCTAAAACACTGAAGTAACTGACTGTTCATCTGATTTCTTCAGAACATCTGGAGTGGATGGTGGAGCTGTGTGGTGCCTCTGTGGTGAAGCAGCCTGATCTGTTCACACACACAGCAGTAAGTGCTGATGAATGTTACCCTCCCATAGTTTTGAGAGCTGTCTGTGCAGCCTGGCAGTGTCCCTTGGTTCTAGGCCTGGCCAACCTTCCCTAGAAGACAGGCCCCCTTGTAGTGGAGAAATGATTGAGGTTGACCAGATAACTAATTTGTCTTGAAATTAGCACTGAGCCTCCCTTTCCAGCACAGAAAGCCTTTTAGTGCCTGAATGTAGTCACAGCATTTCTGGAGAGAAATCACAGAAGAATCTTAGGAACGAATGTCTTTCTCCCTCTATACTTCTTAAATTCCTCTCTGAAGTGATGCTCTGCAGCAGAGTTAGCCTAGTTATTGCTCTCTGTAGATAGATATGAGAATGAGAATTATGTAAGGACAGACAACAATAGCATTTTTGTTTTTTAATCTTAAATTCCTAGAATTCTACTGCTGTTGTGGTTGTGCAGCCAGATGCCTGGAAGGAAAACACGGATTATAGAGGTAAAGCAACCCTGTCATGAGCTGCTTTCTGGTACACATTGAGTGTCTTTATCACATTTGTCCTTTTAATAGCTAAATATCAGAGGTTTGTAGAGGAATCAAAATTCTACTGCATCTGGAGATGGAAGTATGTCTTGAAAGAAAAACCTAGAAGGACAAAGTGTATTGTCTAAAGAATCAGCAGTAGAGTCTTAAAAGTTACTCTGGCAGATGAAAACTATTGCCTCAGTTGTCCTCTGTGTATCATCAGCTTTACAGAAACTTTTCTAATTGAGTAGTTTTTAAAAGGTGGGGAAAGGTGTCCTTGGAGGACTAGTAAGATCTAGGAGAAAGCCTCAGATGGAACACGATTCCCTTGGTCTGGAAAAGTTGTGTTAAAAAGCCTTAACAGATACAGTTTTGTATTTTTTTCTTTTAAGCAAAATGCTTGGGAGAAACCTTGAGACTTTGAAAGTGCAAGTGATCCAGACTGCCTCAGAGAGAGTGGGGTTCCCCAATGAATGGGAGCTAGTTAGTCTACAGTGAAATCCAACAGAACTGGGGAGCAGGACAATGATGTAAAAAACCCAGCTGTTTCCATGGCACTGGAAAAATGAGAAAATGAAAAGATCCTGGAATGAGGAATAACTGAAAGCACTTCAGTAATTTTCTGTTGCTTCTGTCTTAATGAGACTCATTGCTTGTCACATACTCAGTATGTCTGGGCAGACAGGAACCTAAGCTCCATCACTGAGATCCTAAATTAAAAGATAACAACTGCATTCTTTGCTTTTAGTGTTTATGTTGTGTTCACTGCTGCCTGCCTGGCCAGTTGCCAAACAGCTCCTCTTTGGAGCAGCAGTATTAGCTGCCCTGCTAAAGGGAATGGTAGTGCCACATCACTGCTTTTAGACACTGGTTTTTATCAAGGCTTTTTAAATGTCACAGATAAAGCAAACAGCTTATTCTGAAAGACATCAGTTGACTCACCTTAAGCTTGTTTGGACTCCTTGATAACAGCTGTACCATTTGTGTCTTGCAGCAATCCACCAGCAGAACAACGTTGCCGTGGTAACTCGGGAATGGGTCTTGGACAGTGTGGCTTGCTATGAGTGCCAGGAGTTCAGTGCTTACCTCATGTCCTAAGGGTGAACAGCAAGTTCTTATTGATAAAATTACTTAAACAACATTGCCATCTCAAGATGGAATTACCCACTGTTCTTTAAAGCTTTACATTAACTTAAAGAACTAGGAAATTATAGAGGTTGAACAAATTTTAAAAGTTAGAAGATGTAGTGTATGGCCTCCTCAGAGGAGTGGCAATATATTATTTGCTACTGCAGCCAGTTCCTGTTTAGTTACTTGAGGACATTTTGAAGACAGTCATTTAAAAGAGGAATATTTGGCTCAGGGCTTGAATTAAAACAGACCAGCACTCTGGAGTAACCTTCATATTTTCATTTTGCTTAAATGCAAACCCTGAATACTATTTTGTGATTATTAATGCATCAGCCTTGGCTGTTGATGGATTATGGTGGTGTTGAAAACTCTACATACAGCTTTCCTGTTGTGTATCAAAGTGCCAACTCACCGTAACCAGAAACACTATCCACAGCTATGGTCCCCAGAAAGGCAGTGGTTGAGTCCAAGCAGAAGGCAAGCCTTAAAACCAGGAACCAGTGTTGTCAGTCTGATTTCTGACTCTGTGTGTGGCACTGTGAGAGGATAATGAATAGATGCATTTTAGTATCCCAGTGACCCATCATAAGCCCAATAAGAATCTGCTCCTAATAGTCTCTGCTTGCAAAATGAGGCTGCAAAGAAATTGGGTTTTTATAAAAGAAAATATCTTGCTTGTCTCTGTTGCCAAGCAATTCAACTTCATTCTTAATTTTGTACTTAGAGAGCAGAAGGAGAATCTGGTCTCATGAACTGGGTACTTTAAAAATGTAGCTAAGTTCAGAAAATTCTTTTGTGATAAGATGCTGCTGTCTTGGAAAGTTTAAGAAAGTCTGTTTATATATATTTGAATGCACAAAGGAAATAAAATTATTTTGGCAAGTATTTTACCTAATTGTTTCGCTTTTCTTATGTGAACCAGTCCCTCGGTCTCTGCATTGAGGCATATGTGGAAAAAATACCTAAGTGCAACCTCCTGAAATGGGGAAGGAAGTGGAGACTTACTAGAGAGAGTAAAAAATGTAAATGAGAACTTCAGAGATGCAATCAGAATTGCAACTGCTGTCAACCTGAGGAGTGAATGTGTTATCAGCTGCCCTGCAGCTGCCAAGTGCAGGTTGGCTGATCAAGCATTGCTGCTGGCAGTGGGAGTGCTGGAAGCACTTGCTCAGCTGACACACACGCTGCTGTTTCCTTCTATGTGACAATATTCCATAACTACCAGGCTATTCAACACAGCCTCACTTTCAGCCTGATGCTCCTCTTATCTCTACAGCCCATGCTGGCACTGGGTATTTTATAATCTACATTTCAAAGGATAGCTGGAGGCAACGACTAAATACTGCCTGTTAGAGGCAAGGAAAAGGCCAAGCAAAACTGTTTTGCTTTGGCCATTGTGGAATTGTCCCCCAGATCTTGATGCAAAGGCTCTTTCGGTCAGGTGCGAGCTCCAGCTGGATAATTGTCTATGGAATGACACCCACGGTGCTGCCATTCCTCCTTGGAGGTGACTGGATCTGTGGAAACTGTTTCTTTAAAGTGTTATTTATCTGTGAGCTTTTGTAGTGATGTCCATCTCGTGTAAGATTTGAATGGAGTGAAATGACTACAAAACAGACAGCTAAAGCCAAGATACGCTTCCAGAGGAGTAGGCAGTGTAAAGGGAGCTGCTGAGGCCTCCATCGTGGAATCCATATGGATTTTCTAGTCAGATTTCCAGCTTTGGTAATACAGCCCCAGCACCTGGAGATTCAGAGCACTCTGTGGGTCGTTCTGTATGTCCGGATCAAGCTCCAAGTCGTCTTCCCTGTTTGTTCATATGCCAGAGTAGGTTTGTGATAGTTTGCAGGGTAGGAAACCTGAGGTGAATGCAGTTTTCAGGCGTGGCTGGGCTGCACACTGCCGTCAGCAGCGTGTGCTTTTGATCCTATTCACTGCGAGGAAGGAGGGAGGAAACACAGGAGAGGTTGGTGCTGCTGGAGCTTTGCCTGAGGCTTTGCCATCAGATAAGTACCACGTTTGTACTTAAAACTCTCTGGGTTTGCAACTCTACAGCAGCTTTTCTCGATGCAGCTGCATCAGGGTGAAATTGAAGAAGCCTGAGTTCTGCTGCAGTTCGATGCAGTAGCTGGGGGCCAGCTGCAGGGGGAAGGTGGTGGACACGGAGTTCGGACGCCGCCTTTCCTGACCTCCTGCTCGGGCCGTGCTCCCTCTGGCTCACGGCTCACAGTGAGCTGTGCCCAAGTTTTCAAAGCTACCCAAGGGGCCAGGACGTTGAATTCTTTCCTTCCCCTTCTCTCTAAGCTATTAATTGCTAAACTAATTTCTAAAGCAACGGAGGGGAATCTGCTACTTTGGGGAAACAAAGTGATAGGAAAGATGTGTGCTAATGTCTTTACAAACAATTCCATGGGTGCGGGGGTGGGTGTTAATGCCTTTGAGCTGGGTCTTAATGTCCCTACCCACTCCGAGCCGCAGGTTTGTTACAGAGCCCGGACAGTTTGACTCCTGACACAGACACGTGGGTCTGCACAAGGCTGAGTTGCTGAACTTTGGGGGGAAATGACAGGTTCAAGGGGGGATACGGGGCAGGCGGTTCGGGAAGGCTGTACCTTCCTGCTACCTCAGCCGATGGGGAAAGGAGGAGGGCGGGAGTTTGGGATAAAAGGGAGACCGAGAGAGAGAGAGAGAGAAAACCCCGCGGGCGTGTGCCCCAGTGGCCTCTCTCCCTTTATCCGAATAGAGCTGCAGGACTCCTCTGTCTCCTTTGTGGACACTGACTTTTCATAGCGGGATTTTTGCGGACTCGAGTGCACCCTGAGCTGATGACGGTGAGGCTGCCTTTGTCCCCCAGCCACTGCTGGTGGGAGCCCCCAGCACCTGATCCTCGCCAGCACGCTTTGCCTGATGCCTGGCTGGGCCATGCCCATCTTCTGTTGTCCTTTACTTCGCCAAGCCTTCAGCTGTGCAGAGTAACAATCACAGCTGTACCACCAGGCAGGCTCTTCAGCAATATTTCTGCTGGATCTCATCTGCTGTAGCATGTGAGTTCTGGCACAGCCCAAAGCTTTGGAGATGTTCCAGGGCTCTGTTTCTGCCTTCTCACCAGCACAAATGAGTTGAAGTATTGCTGTGGGGCTACCAGATACTGTTAATAGGGAGGCAGAAGCTGTCCACAACTTTTTTCTAGTGTGCATTCATTAGGCATAACTTTGTCTTGCATTCTTATCGCCTGTAATGATGTGGAGGTCAGCAGCCTGTTCCCAGTTCAGATTGTCCTTTACATTTTGCTGCTGAGCATTGACAGAGTTCACTCGGGTTGCAGTTGTGCTGTTGGGATAAATTTGTAACTGATTTTGGTTCATAACTGTTGTGAAGGCTGCAGACTGAAGCAACAGGGAGAAGCTTGTGGACTGAGGGAGTAATTAAACAGCGAAGTAAAAATAATTTGATAGTTAATAGCCCTTTGGCAATACTGAATTTTGTCAGCAGGACTCTAGTGCTTCTCAAGGGGAGTTTCTGACCTTTAAAAGGACAAACAGTAGGCTTTCTCCTGGACCATGGTGGAGCACATCTGTATCTAAAATGTTTGAGCAGTGCCTCTGCTGCCTTTCTCCTTGCTCTACCCAACACTGAACCATATCGTTGCTTCTCTTTTGCCCTCCTTGGTCCAGTTCCTTGCTCAGAACTCTCAAACTTGCAGCCACAGCTGCTGCTACTGGAAACACCTGCAAGGCACGCTGAAGACAGATGTGCTGGAAGAATCCACGTGCTAGAAATGCCAGTTGGGTTTACCTAGCCTGAAAAAGGATAAAGCAGTAGGGGGTGGGGGATAATTGAGAGTCTTTAATACAGCTGCCAAATTATGTGAGTTTTTAATACAACCTGAATATGCAGGATGGTACCAGCACACTTCTTCCCACTCTGCATCCTGATTTGTAGACTCAGTGCACAAGGTAAACATGGTTGTGGTGGTCGTTTGCCAGGAAACACCCTTTACATTCCTAACAGGTTATGGACAGCAGCTTTGCTCAAAAGGAGGTGGGAGGGGGCTTGGTTTCTATGCTGTAATGGAGAGATTTTAAACACATCTACTCGTCATTATGCATTGTAAATGAGCTGCTTTGAGGCTTGCTCTAAATATTAAAGTGGCAAATCCATTTATCATGTAGGAGGCAAAGGCAGAAAACAGCAGCTGGGATTCCCACAGCAGGCTCTCTTTCCTACTTAGGGATTTGCTGGGGAAGCTCTTTAGGCTCCAGTCCCTGCTGTGACACTTCATAGGCCATTATGGTTTGAAAGGGGACTTTCAAGGTGCAAAAGTGCATCTTTAATTTATTGAAACTCAACTCTCCTACCTCTATCAGCGTTGTGTGGTTGGGGTCTTTCTCTACACAGCCCCACAGCTGAGCAGAGATTCTTGAGACTTCTGTCATTTATAGAGTGCCTGAGCTGTTTCTGGCCTGGCACTGGTGCAAGCTGACTAAAGGATCAGGATGCTGGCAGGTGAGTTGAGCTGGCACTGCCCAGATTGTGAGGGTCAGCCATCCAGCAGTCCCAGTAAATGCTGGGATTGCTGGATAAACTGCTTTACAGGTGGGATTGATCATTCTCTCCTGATTGAGGTTAGGTATTACTGCCCCTGCTTTATAGGTTCTGTTGTTTCTGTAGGATTGTTTTCATCTTGGTTCTGGTGTCAGTTTTATTTTGCTGATGTTATGAATAAAAATCTGTGCATAATCTATAATGATCCCTCTTGGTAGGAAATGCCCCTGAACTCACCTGGCTCACAGGACAGAGGGTGTGATCTGAGGCCAAGTGGCAAAGCTGCCACCCAGCTCCTTATTAAGCCTCAGCTGAGATTGAAAAAGCATCAATTCTTATTTGCTTGTTTATTTAATGCAAAGAGCACTTCTGCAGAGCAGTTCCTTGTTCTGCTGTGAAGCAAAGGCATTCCAAACCCATCAGGCTCTGAGCCTTTAATGTTGAGAATGCTGGTAAGATTTGGACAGCAACAGGTACTTATCTTCACAGGCACCTGAGGGGAGGGCATGTTCGACGGGCTGTGGCTTATTCATGTGTCAAGTGCTGCTGTAACATCTAATTAAAAAAAAAAAGCTATTGGGAGGTGATTTAGTGTAAAGTTCAGATTTTCAGCAGAACACAAAGTCCTTTTCCCTAAAGCAGGACGTGACACAATCATACCTTCAGATCAGCAGCCAGGCTCTCTCTTCCTCATTGTTCACTACCTCCCCTGCTAAATCCCTGCAGCACTCAGCCTTTTGGAGACTTGGAGGCCCGAGCAGAATTCAAGGCAGTCATCTGTCTTGACATGGGCTTTGGATGTTAGGGTGACATCCTTATGCCTTAACCCAGCTGCAGAGGAACAATTCCAGTACTGAAGCTGTTGGAAGTCAAAAGGTTGCAAGAGAAACTCCTGACAGAATTTTTTTTTTATTATTTTTTTTAAAGACTTACAAGTCTGGTTATTGCAACCTTTGGTCTCACTGGATTTTTTTCTCTTCCCCTGGTCAGTCCCTAATTCTTGGGTGAAAAGCCCAAAAGAAAGGCTGTACTCATTTGGATCAAGCTGTACAGAGAAACAGTTCTTCCCTTCTACTCCCTGTGGGGATGGTACCCTACAGTGTGAGAGCTGGCTTTCCTGGAGCTACTGGTCAACAAAAAATTGCTTAGGTGCACAGCTAATTCCTCTGCCCCTCTGGAGAACCAGCTGTCCCAGCTCCCTGTGCTGTGCTCTCGTCAGACAGGATGCAGTCACTGCACTCACCTCGTTTATAGCCTGTTCTGTCAGGTCACAATCCAGCAGCCTGGATCAGCTAATGAAATCTGAGACTGTGCCCAAACAACCTCTAAATTCTCCTCCCTGTGAACCAGAAAGTCCAGAAATGCTGCTTCATTACCAAAGCATTTCCATGCATGTACCCTGCAGGTGTGTGCAGTGCAATCCCCCTGTGTCCACAGCTACCTGCCAGGGGTATCCAAGCTGCCTGCTGAAGACAAATCTGCAAAACAGGCTCCCAACATCAGAGCAGTGCCCTGCCAGTGGGGAGGATTGAAGGGGTGTCATTAAACCTACGGCAAATACAAGCTGTGCAGTGCTGCGGGGAGTCTGTGTCAGGCTGCAAAGTCAGATGTGTCTCACTGTGCCAGAAAACCTCCTCAAGCTGAAGGGCAAGCCAGAGACAGAAAAGGCACCAGCACGTGGCTGTGTCCTGCTAGTGACTGCTGCTAAAATGCCTTGTGTTAGCCAGATAAGACCATTTCAGCTCCAGCTGGTGGTAGTGCTCAGCATGGTGCGCTCACTGCTGGAGAGAGCTCTTCTGCACAGTGCAGGGCTCCAACAGCCTGAGCTGTGCTGGGGGCTGGCTGAGGTCTGCCAGCCACACCGAGCTCCAGGAGCCCATTTGGTGGAAAGGTGCACAAAAGGAAGAAATTCCAAAGTTAAGAATGAGCCTCTCTTGAAGCTGGCAGAGCTGCTGCCAAGATCCTTTTCAAGCATTTACCAGGCAAGATTTGACAAAGGGCAGACTGGTCCAAAGGGAATGCAGTGGATCAGGGCAGCTATTTATACTCCTGTAGGGATGCTGGGTCAGCTATTTCCCACGAGCTCTTAATTCCTTTGTTCATTTTCCCCTATTCATAAGAACCTCTCCAGAAACTTTCTTAGGAGGTGTGTGGAGGCTTTCCTCCCCTGCCTGCACTCTCACTTATTTCTCATTCCTGGCTTGAAAGATTTTGATTCACTGAGGCTTTATTTCAGCTTAAGAAACCTCTTGCAGAAAAATCATCAGTATTGGTGAGAGAAACACCTCAAACCAGTTCAGGATTAGACAAACATAGATGAAAATTTATACTTCAGAGGAAGAGGAAGCCTCACCAGGAACCAAGTACTGACAGAATGTCATCATGGCTGGAACCAAGTGTGGGTGAGGGAAAACATCAAAGAATTTGCTATAGCCTGTTTCCCACCTGGTGATTGTGATTATTTGTCATAGCAGGGAACTGGAGCCTTTCCTTGGGCTGGTGGACTGTGACACACAGAACTTCAGAGGCTGATCGTGGTACAGCTGCCTTCCCAATGCTGCTCTGGGGAACTCAGCTTTTATAGCTCATGCACCCAATCCCATTTCCCATTGGGATGCCCTTTTTCCTTGCCAGACTTTTTCTCTAGATTAGCAAATGAAGAAAACCTATTTTCCCTTGTTGCAGGGAGGAAACTCGGTGCCATTCCCTACCAGGGTTGCAGGCTTCAGGCTGTTCCGTGTATCACGCAGAGTTCTGTACCCATTCCTCGAGAACAGCCAAGCACAGAAATATTAATTTTAACTTTTAAATTATGAATTATTTTAAGTTTCTATGTAGCCAGTGAATTTAAGAGAGATTTGTGTGGTGAGTCTTGCAGCTAATATTTCTCTTGAGAGCTGCAGAGAAGGGGGGAGAGGAGACTGAATTGTCTCTACCCTTAGCCAAGCAACCAGCCGTGCATCTGTGCAAGTGTGTGCTGGCAATACTAATCAAAGCACTGCTGGCAGAGCCCTGCACAGAGAACTCGGGGTTATGGGAGCAGCTCATTAATTTGCTGATCACCACTGCAGTTTTTTAAAAACCACTGACCCCTTCTTAATCCTAATTTGACTCCAGACTGCAGGGGTTGTAGTTTCCCCTGCCCTGGTCCCACAGCAAGTAAAATGCTTTCTGCTGTTATAAAGGAGAGCCAAGGAGCTGGGAATCTGACTGGGTGTGGGGAAAACAGACATGGGTAAACACGGGCTTACCCTGACCTATGGAGCATTTCTTTAACTCTCCACAGTTATAGAGGATTATAACAAAAGCAGCCCAAGCCTGTGTTGCTCCTCTCACCCGGGGAACACTGCAGGCTGCAGTAGAAGCGTCACACCAGAGCCCAGGAGGACTCTGGTAGGGAAGGTGCTCCAAGCCCAGTCCTGCTGACTTCAACTGGGCGAGACTTCGCTTGGAAAGGGTCCCTCAGGGTGTCCTGCAGAGGGCTGGAGGCCGCTCTGCCTCCTGCTCACAGCCAGACCATGTCCATGAACACCATAACTACAGGCAGCAGGAACGATGTTTCAGGCTCAATTACAATTTCAAAGCACCGTGCTGGGCTTGTTCCACAACCTTGATATTAACAAGCACAGTCAAAAAGAAGGAGGAAATTTCATCTGTGTCTTGCACATGATTGTCTTTGCTAACCATGGCCCTTGTGCCTCCCCTTCCCACCTTTCTGTGGGGTTAAATCAAGGGCCAAGAATATATTCATGCAATACAGGCAAGAGCAAGAGACTCAGGGAGGAGGTTCTGTTCATGGAGCCTCTCCAGGCCAGGGCCTGGCATGAAGTCATCTGCCAGAAAAAAACCATGTTTAATTACCTGCATTAATATTCAGGTCCTGAAGCCCTCAGCATTTGTATTTATTCGCTCATATAAATGAAACAGGCTTCCCAGAGCAAGGCTGCTGACAGCACGTTTCCCTCGAGGCCCTTTCTGAGAGAAGCATTTGCCATTTTGCATACATACATACATTTCAATTGATTACAATGTGTTGATTGATTAAATGAAATAAGGTGGTTAATTGACAGCTGTACAAATCAGCGAGGGTCAGAGTAAACACATGGAAAATACACGTGGTTCACTTTCAGTTCAGTTTCACCTGAGATCAGTGGTTCTTTGTCATTTCTTACATAGGGGGTTTGAGCACTTGATTGGAACAGAGGAAAGAGCTTTATGAGAGAGGCAGACACTGGCCACTGAAAAACAAAGCAGGACCATTGCCAGGTGCCCCAGTGTCTCCTCTGTGCCTCTGGGCAGGTCTGCCTGACATTCTCTATTTCTCATGGCTATGGAAGGTTAATGGTCAGAGCTGGGAACAATGCTGGATTCCTGTGCTGCTCTCTTCCCATCCACATCCATATGGAAATTGCAGCCCCACCCTGCAGTACCAACACTGTTCCCACCCACCGAAACCATCTGCTGCCACGATGCCTTCTTCCCACAGCACCTCCCAGAGTCCTGAACCTGGTCTTCATCAGAGCATGAAACAGGTGAAACTGGTCCTGTGCTTAGTATCCCCCATCCCTGTCCCTGGCAGCTGCCATGGAATCTCTGTACTTGCCACGTTCCCCCAGAAAGCACTGGCTGCCAAGGGATACAGACAGGGGGAACTGCCCTGCCCTCGAGGAGCCCGTGAGAAGAATTGTCTGAGTAGGAACCTCGACCTAGTTTTGTCCGCAGAGCTTTCTTGCTGTTCTTTCTTTCTGAAAGAGAATTTGACATTTTTAATATAAATGCCAAATTACTTCTGGCTAATTAGGGACTTTAACCCCAGAATTAAGTCTTGGGGTAGGCTAGGTGGAAAGGGAAAAGCCCAGCTTGAGAAGCTGTATAGAGCAAACTCACTACCAGACACCAACCGAGAGGGTGTAGGTAGGGCAATAGGGCAGATGGAAACAAGCATGGAAAACACATCTAGAGTGGTTTTAAGGATAAATTCATGGCTTTGCAATGGTCAGCAGCACTGACACGCTCAGGAGAAAGCTGCCTGTTTTGTAGCTGAGAGCACTCTGTGTTTTCCAGTCCATGGGGTTTCTGCAGCCCTCTGCTCTCAACTTGTTCCAGCCACTCAGATGTGCCAGCGCTGTCCTTCATGCCACCCTTGGAGTTAATGCTGACTAGTGGTTCATGGGAATACATCCTGACTTAACACTGTTCATGAATTATCACCCAACTGCCTGTGAGGATGACGACACAGTCCTAGGATTTTTAATGTCTTTTAAACCCACTTGGCAACACCAGGAGCTGAAGGAGGTTCCTCATGTAGACATTTAATGAGCTAAACCGCTTCTGACAGCAATAACCCAGCATCTCACACTGATACTCCTTCTTCAGACAAAGACCACGGTCAAGTCTGTAATTGGAGCTGATCAGGGGGCCCAGATGAGCTGGATGCAGAGAGAGGCCTGCCTTTAGTTTTATTTTCTTGCATTTCGACCAAGGCACACTGTCAATGTGTTTTACACTTGAAGACTGCTAAAAAGGCTGCTCTGCCATGAAGTGAAGAGCAACAAATCACAGACAAATAATCCTGAGTCCTTAGTCTGTGATTTTTGCTGTTTGACTGCTCCTGCACGTGCTTTGAGAATCAACAATAATTAATATCCACCTCTGGATGGATGGTGTGTTTTCAGCTCTGCACAAGTGCCATCCTCTTGCCACAGTGTCACTACGAAATTATGTTATGAAGAGTTTTTCAGAGGTTTAAAGTAATTTTTAGGTATATATTGCTAAAGTTATTAAATACTGTGATTTTTATGCCAAGTGACACTAGGCATGATAAAACTCTTCTTTTTTTTCTTCCACTCCCAAGGGAAAACAAAATAAAGACAGAATACAAGTCAAATATTTTGAGTTTTGCTTGGAATGTCCGGTACATGTGACAAACTTCTTTTTGTGAGAAGATTTAATTGTTCTGTGAAAAAATTTTTAGTCTGTTCATTTCTGGACTTTCTTGGACATAACAGCATTCCAATAACCCAAATCAAAGCTGAAGCTGTGACCTCTGAAGGTCACAGTTAGCAAGAAACCTGGCACAGGCATCACTCTGAGAAGGCTGAAACCCTGGGGTCCTTGGTAGTGGACTCGGGGGCTGCTAGAAAGACCTTTCATCACTAGTAACTCATCACAGTGGCCACAGTGGAAGCCAGACCAGGAACATTTGGTTTTCCAAGGCTCACAGACTCAGTGATGTCACCTAGCTGTGTGATTTCATGATTATACCCTTTCCTAGATAGCTGTGCCCACCTCCATCTACACTGTCCTGCTCCACCTGAAATTACTGTCAATAATTTAACCACTCCTGAGCTTTCAACAACGAAGCTGCACTGGGTTTATCCTCAGGAAGTTGTGGGAATGGGCAAGGACAAGCTCCTTGCCATGTCAGTTCAGGCTGTGGTGTGGCTGTCAGGGGACTCGCTCTTGGTGCTATTGCAAAGAAGATGCTGAACTCAGTGAGAAAGAACAAGCTATTTATTAAAGAATAGACAGTCTGTGGAGGTAAAGGATTAACCTGACAGCTGCTGCTGAACTTAGCAGAGACCAGGCCTTGCCATGGGCTACTGTCTTTGCATCCCTGTGCCACGGTGAGCGAGTGGCACATCGAGGCAGCCATCCAGCAGCACTCTGTCATGTGCTGCCTGGGAAAATAATTTCCACATCCTTGTTCCCCTTCTAATCCTCATCACAGGCTGGCTGGCACTAATGGAGAACATTCATTGATCCACACAGGAGGTTCCTGATGGCCCATTGGCTTGAGAGGCTCTCCATCCCCTCCTCTCCACAGGTATCTGCCTTGTTGAATAATTTTCTTGCAGTGGGTGGAGAAATGCCAACGAAATACAAACTGGGAGACTGACAGGGAGGAAATGTCATGGCTCAGCTGTTTCTGCTTGCATGAGGGGGACTGAGCACACCTGCTGGGTGTGAAGGCTTGCATCAGTGCCACTCCGTGGAATTTCACTGAGGTCTATTTGTCTTTGAATGGAGATGGAAACCATGTTAGAGATGATGTGTTTATTTGTGCACTGTGGGTACAGAGGCCATTAAAGTTTTGCACACATCTGATTCAAAAAGTATGGACAACAGTAGCAAGTATTTCCAGTTTGGGAACAACATTTCATTCCTGCCTGTAAATATGTGACAAGGGAGATGTATTTTCTTGGCAGGAGAAGAGAATGGTTTGTTAGCTGTTTGCTGTGCTGACCCTTTGAATTCAGTTAGAAAATCAGGACCTCAGGTGAGCTGTTCTGAGCACTCAGCCTGGCCCAGGCTCCGGTGGCATGACAAAAGCTGGATGGTGAGCTGGAGAGAACATCCCTGTGCCAGCATCTTCCCTTGGCCAGACAGGTGACTGGTGGGTGGTTAGTTCTGGTCTCCTTGGAGTCTCATCTGCTGTGGGTTCTGGGGTTCTCTTACACTTCTCATCTGTGTTGGGGTTGCTTTCAAATTTGCTTCCATTAGCAAGTCTAAACACAGATTGATCATCTTGGAAAAGACTCTGCCTGATTGTGTTTAATGCAAACATTTACTAAATAGAATAGATCCTACAGTCACCTCCAAACTGTCCAGGTATTGTAATAATTGGAGTAATAAAATCAAACTTACAGTAATGCACTGCATTGGGTTTGCAGGGCCTGGTTTTGGTAGTGGGGGGGGCACAAAGGTGGCTTCTGTGAGAAGCTGCTGGAAGCTTCCACCATGTCCGGCAGAGCTGATCACTGATGGCTCTGAAGGTGGACATGCTGCTGGCCAAGCTGGGCCAGTTAGAGTTGGTGATAATGCCTCTGTGACAACAGATTTAAGAATAAATCAAAACAAAAGTTGTTGTGCAGTTTTGTGACTAGAGAAGAGCAGGAGTGAGAACATGTGAGGAGAACAACCCGCAGACACCAAGGGCAGTGGAGAAGGAGGGGGAGGAGGTGCTCCAGGAGCCAGAGCCGAGATTCCTCTGTAGCCCGTGGTGAGACCATGGGGGAGCAGCTGTGCCCCTGCAGCCCCTGGGGATCCCTGGGGATGCCGAGAACCACCCGCGGCCACT
>NW_008235742.1:1520566-1537466 GCF_000691975.1 Corvus brachyrhynchos | reverse complement strand
ATCACTGGGGGGATGCAGAGATCCACCCACAGCCCCGGGGGATCCCCGGGGGATGCAGAGATCCACCCGCAGCCCTGGGGATCCCCGGGGGATGCAGAGATCCACCCACAGCCCACGGGGATCCCCGGGGGATGCAGAGATCCACCCGCAGCCTGTGGGGATCCCTGACGGATGCAGAGATCCACCCACGGCCCGTGGAGGAGCCCCACACCAGAGCAGGGGATGCCTGCAGGAGGCTGTGATCCTGCGGGAGACCCATGGAGAGAGGGCCCTGCTCCCAGGCTGGAGCAGCCTGGCCTTGGAGGAGTGCACCCCGTGGCAGAGTGACCCACGGCGCAGCAGTTTTGGGAGGGCTGTGTGCCCGTGGGAGGGACTCACGCTGCAGCAGGTTGCAGAGAGCTGTTGTTACTGAGATGAATTCACACTGGAGAAGTTTGCAGAGAACTCTCCCGTGGGAGGGACCCCACAGTGCAGCAGGGGAACGACTGCTCTCCCTGAGAAGCCTCAGGTGATGAACTGACCATAACCCTCACTCCCTGTCTCCTTGTGCCGCTGGGGTAGAAGGGAGGGGTGGGAGGAAGGTGTTTTTAAGGGCTTATCTTACTTCTCATTATCCTGGTCTGATTCTGTTAGCAATAAAGTCACTTTATATCTCTAAGTTGAGCCTGTTTTGCCCTGGATGGTATTTAGTGAGCGGTATTTCCCAGTCCTTATCTCAGCTCAGGAACCCTTTGTCCAGCTGCTGAGGGTGCTAAGTGAGTGGCTTTCATGGGTGCCTGGCATTCTGTCTGGGTCAACCAGGACATGCATATATACCAGAGGTATAGGGGAACCTGCTGTTACTAAAAAATACATAATTAAATAATAGAGTTTGGAAATTGCAATGTCAAATCAGAACAAAAATTGTGAGGCTGATGGTTTTGGAACAAATGATCTCATTTGTAGGAAGGGTAGAAGTCTAAACAGTCTGGAAGTGGATATAAACATTACAAAATATACTGAAGAAAATGCATTCTAATACTGGAAGAATAGCACACCTAAAAACATCAGATCTGCAATAAAAAGCTACGTGGGTGAAGTCAGAGGAACAACTTACATTTGGTTACACAAGTATCAGTATATAGATATAGATACAGATATAGATATATAGATGTACACATGCATGTATCAAATATTCAGTTCTAGACCCCTGTTGCTGCAGTTGCAGAAGAAATGAACTCTTAGCTGCTTTTGATTTCTTTCTATTTGGTCACCCATTCTCCTTGCTTTTCCCTTGGGTCCTCTGATTGTTAATCTTACAGGTCACGGAGCTTTATTAAAATAACACACCAGGAAGACATTATTAATTATTAATAAAGGCTTTATATATTTCTTTTCAATAATTTAAACTCATTATAGTCATAGCTATTACATTAAACACCAGGTCAGTTAGTACAGATGGGATTGCTGACAGGGAATTGTCACTGTAATGTTATCCTGACTTGGAAGGTGTCCATTAATTAACACTTAAAGCCCAACTTGGAATCATAAGAGTTTTTTTCAGCAACCTCACTGAAAGGACTCTTGAAGAGTTGGTGACCCAGTGCCACAGCCTTGCAGACCTTCCCTGAGCCCTCATGCTGGGTCAGGAGATCACTGCCCTGCCCTCGCCTTTCCCAGGACGTCGCCTCCCCTAGCAGGGCAGTGCCCGCCGGGGCACAGGCTGCTGCATCCATCCCCAGCCCCTGCAGCCCCGCGCTGGGGCTGCAGAGAGACTGGGGCTGTAAAAGGGTTAACAATCACCACTCCTGGGAGCAGAACAATTTCTGCTGTGACCCAGACCGAAGGCTGTCTGTCCCTGGCAGCGAGCTGCTCAGTGTACCCCACAGATAGGGAATGCTTTCTTTGGCAGGACACCTGCACTGGCAGTGTTGCTCATTAGTTTTTCTGCAGGCACTAATTAGGGGCCTCAAGTCCTCCTCACTTGCTGTGTCTTTCATGTGTCAGTTCCATTTCTTCCATCTGCTTGTTTTTGTTTCTCTCTTTCCTGTGCTGACTCATCTGCCCAAGACAGGCAGCTCCTTGGCTGTGCCTCTGGGGAGCTCTGCAGCAGCCGCTGCTCCATCCCGTGCCTGCGAGGCCAAGGCTTGCACCATGCCAGGGCAGGCAGGCACACAGTGGAGCTGGCATTCAGGCAGCTGAGAGGCAGCAGGGATTGCACACCGTGCAAGCCAGAGACAGCTTTCACCAGCTCCAGCACTCCCAGCTGACCAAGGCTGGAACTGAGACCAGCAGCTGGTTTTGGCTATTTGAGTCGTTCTTTTGGGGAGCCTGGTTCCCCCCACTGGCCATGCAGGACTCCACGGTATCCAGTCTCCCAAGCAAACTCCATCCCCAGCTGACCATGAAGTCACCCTCTTGCAAGCAGGAACTCTTCCCACGGGCTGGATCCTCCCTTGCACACAGAGGAGGTGCACTGATGGTGCCTTCTCTGCATCCATCAGGCACAGCACACACTGAGGGTGACCCACGAGCCTTTTCCATGGCGGCAGAAACTGCCAGAATCCCACACCCTGGGAGCCCTGAACGACATTGCTGGGTCACCTGGTGCTTTTTAACAGAAACTCTGATGCTCAGGAGTGAGTGCCACAGCCACAGCCCATACACATGTGCTGCTGCTTTTTTTAATCCCAAATTCCCTGCCATTAACTTCAGCAGGTTCTTTGGAGCTGTTCCCATGCTGACAAGGGGAAAATCCCAAAACTTTCATTGATTACTTTTCTATCTCCTCCTACATATATATATAGGAGTAGATAGAAAGGCTCCCAGAGTCCTCTCAGCAGGCTCTGGCTTGGTTTGGAGGAGAAGGGACCCAACAATGGGTTCATTTGATCTGTTCTGTGGTTGTGGCTCTCCTTTCCTGCTTCAGACTTTTTTTCCTTTTTTGCTTTTTCTATTCTTCCTTTGATTTTGCTTCCTGTTTTGTCTTGTTTATTCGTCTGTAGAGAAGGAGAGTGAGGGAGAGGAGCTCCTTTGAAAAGTCTGGTTAAATGAGCTACTGTGGGAGTCCAAACACTCTTTATAGACAAGAAAGCTGGTGGAGAAGCAAGTGCCAGAATATTAAGCTGCTCACTGAATTGTGGCTGCAGAGAGCAGCCTTGGAGTCCTCTGAGGAGGGGCAGAGAAGGGGACAAGGACACTCATTTGCCCAGAATTCAATCCCACTCTGAAGCCACAAGCCCAAGCCTTCAAAGAACAGTCGATGTCTGGGTTGCATACAAGTGTGACAGATGCATGCTTTGGGTTCAGCTCAGCTGTGGCAGCATTTGCATTTTGGCTTTCATTAGCTTCTCATGGGCTGCATGTTTCCTTGTCCAACTCTACACTGGTCAGGTCTACGTCTGAGTCTGGTCCTGCTCCCTCTGGCAGAATGCACATTTTCTGGCTGTTACAGTTTTTTTTTTGTCTTTTGGGGGCTTTTTGGCTGTTCTAGAAGCAGCACAAATTACTTTCCCTCCAGTATCATTGTTTTCATACCACAGGCCTCCAGCTAGTTAGAGCTGTGCTGTGGGAGATGGGTAGAAATGACATTTCCCTCCAGTGCAGAAAACAAATTAACAAAACCAGAACAAGAAGTTTTCATCCCATCCTTTTTGTGTATCCCCAAACAGCAGCTGCTTTTCTGGCACTGCAACTTCACCTGAATGTGCACGGGAGATGTCACATGGCCGTGGAAAGCAGAGGGAAGACCATGGAGAATGCAGCTGCCTCTTCATGGAGGCAATTTGGAGTTCATGTCCTACTTCCTTTACTGGGGGAGCATCTTGTGGGGGTGTAGATTCCCCTGATTGCAACTGACCTTGTTCATGAAGCCCTTACTGAGCTGCAAGTCTCAATGAACTCACCTTTTCTGCTTTCCCTTCGCTGCCAGCACTGTGCCTCCCCCAGCACGACACAGAACAGCTCCAAACACTGGAACGGGTGGTGCTGAGGCTCCCACCTCTCCCTGAGCTGTGCCTTGGGAGGTTGAGTCTGATGTTCTGTGCCCACACTGCAGCAGTGCATGTGGTGAAAGCCCTCGGGGAGGGGGTGCTGCCCTGCACAGCCCCTCAGGATGGATCCTGGAATGAAGGATTTGCTTATAGGGTGAGCTAACAAGTTAATGTTGAGCCACCGCGAGTTTAAACTAATCAGTGACCCAGAAAGTGCTTTTGTAGAGACTGCCACATTAGATTCAAAAGCCTAAAAGATGCTAGAGCACAGTAGAAGGGAACGCGCTGGCCAAACGCTGCTGCGAGCATGTGGAAAGAAGGAAGTCCCAGCGACTGTGTTGGGGCGGCCTGTTAACCCCCCGACTCTGTATGGTCCCCCTGCTCCCTCCCTAGCCCTGGCCACTCCCTCAGCTTCTCCCTATTTGCTCCTGTACCCCAACCCCGCCCAGGGACCGCCCCTGGGCCCCTGACAAAACCACCCCGCGCTCAGCCCACGCGGGCTCTCTGCCTCTGAGCGTGGACAGGATGTGATTAAAGCCCTCTCAAACCCTCATGAGAGACCCTTCTCTGCCTTCTTTGCCAGCACTGCGCTGTAACGCTGCCAGAGCCAGACCGCGGGGCTGTCCGGAATGAACTCCGGGATGCGATGAATCGCATGGTCCTAGGAAACCCTGGCTGAGCTCTCAGGGAGCAGCAGCCTGCCAGGCAGAGTGCAGCACTGTGTCACATGAGGATGGTGAGAACAACTGCAGACAGGTTATGGGGAGTGGCAGTGACACTTACGTGCCATTGACTGCTACAATCCAAGCAGGGATCTGGTTTTGTTCAACAACGTTTGCAAAGGTTCTGGGGACCCTAGAGAGTGCAAAAAAAGCATCAGGAATGCTGAGGGTTGTTCTTGACATACTGCCTTGCTCAGTTCCTCCTCCTCCCAGACTGCAGCTGGGCATTTTCATGCTCTTGCAACCTGCACACAGCCCAAGTGTCCAGTCACTGATGGAGCTTTTCTTGTCCTGGTAAATCAGCAGCTCCAATTCCCCAAAATGCCTTCACCGTGCAGCTGCAGTCTAAGACCTGGGAGTGAGAGCAGACACAAAATATTGAGTCAAAAGCTATTGCTGCAGTGAAGGAAGAGGCAGCTCATGTTAGCTCAGACTGCTGGATCAGGCACAGACAACCTGCAAATGCTCCACAGTATTTAAGGAGTTGGGACAGAGGGAGAGGTTATTCAAGACAGGTGTTCCAGCTCCAAAATGAATACATGCAGATAAGTCCTCTGGGTTTTTCACTGAAGTGTATAGCACAAGCATATTTCAAGAGCTAGAGAGAGACATTAGGATACAAAGAGAAGCTGGGCGGTAAAAGATTTTGAGGGGATGCGTGGTTTGACTATTAAAAATGAACACAGTCGAGCACTACAAATTTTCCAGTGATGTTTATTTTTCCTGTAGCCCGCAGACACAGTTGGATCTGGCAACAGAGCAGATTCTTTTTTTCCATAAAGTGTCCATGTGACATTAAGCCCAGGCTAATACTGTCATCAAAGGCATTCAGAGAGGGCAGCAGCAGAAGCAATGGGAGATGCTGGGAGGAGGCCAGACAGCAAGGCACAAGGGCAGGGAGCACCTCCTCTTCCACTGCCACAGCAGAGACAGGGTGCAGTAGGCATAAAATCATTTTTCTCATCTATACCAGACAAACACAGCACCATGCAACACAACCTGCAGCTGGAAGTGGGTGGAGAGCAGGATATGGATCGTTATTGCAGTTATTGTTGGGAGCCGTGTGCGCAGGACACGCGGCCGACGGCAGCAGGGAGAGCCCGGGGAGTGCCCAGGGGTCAGCAGCTCACACAAAGCTCCCCAGGGGCATTTGCTTGCTGAAGGGAACCACGATTCTCCGGATCCATCTACTGGGACAGACCTCTCCCCTGGAGCCAGATCCACTCAGCTGCATTTCAAATACTGTTCAAGTATCTCAAATACCGTGGAAAGAGACATCTGTCTATTTTCTTTGCAGGAGGTGGACTACTGTGGTGTCTCATCAGGGTAAGGTTCCTTCCCAGGGTGCCCCCCCTCCCAGCTCTGGCCCAGACCTGCACCTTCCATGGCACTTGCTGTCCAACCTGGCTGAGGGCAGCACCACCTCAAACAGCATTTCTCTCCTCAAGGAAGATTGGAAGAGTACCTTCTGCTGACCCCCCCTCCTCCCTCCAGCCCAGGTCCCACACAGCCCCCACCCCACACTGTGTGTGCTGTACAGCTGAACATGGGCAGGGCCTGGGCTGTGGGTACAGGAGGGTGGCACACACACGGCATTGCTCCCTTTTACTTTGTTTCACCCAGTCACAGACCTTCCAGCACCCGAATACTCCTCTGCCAAGTGGTTCCTTCATCCCAAGCAATCTGCACAGCAGCAGCCAGCCCAGAAGTCTCCACAGTGCAGGGTGACTTGTGCACCCCTGCTTGCAGCTGGGACCTTTACTCAGCCCTAGAGACTGAGCAAAAGGCTTTGGAAAGGCAGGCTAGCTCCTGCAGCCAGCACCGTGCCCTTGTCTCAGCCAGTTACTGTACAAATGGACAACACACACACATTATTTACAGCCCACTTTTCACATGATGGAGCAGCTCTTGGCTCGGTCTTTCCTGATCTCTGTGTCACTCAGTAAGTCTGTCCTGCCAGGCATCTGTGACGCCCGCTTCAGTCCCCGTTTGGAGTTGCTGCGCTTCAAGTTCTTGTGCATCCTGTTGACCGAGGCCAGCGTGGTCACATGAAACACGTCCCGTACGCTGTCCTCCGAGACCTTGGAAGAGCACTCTGCGTAGGCCACTGCCCCGATCTGCCGCGCCAGCGCGCTGCCCTGCAGGCCACACAGAGCAGGAGGAAGAGGGAACAAGGTTAGGACACCGCTGCTCTCCAAGGAGCAGCCTCTCACACAGCCAGCAGCCCTGCCAGTGGCACCATGGGGACACAGTGGCTCCTCAGCACCTGTAAACACAGAGCAAGGCTCTGTGAGAGCTGCAGAGGTGAGGGCAGACAGTGCTGCTGACCACTGGGCCCTGGGTTACTGCCACTTTCTCATTCACACAGGGCCACCCCTGCAACTGAGACACCTGGGCAGCCCCCCTCACCTGGACAGTCGCCTGCTCTGCACAACACAGAGCCAGGCACAGCAGCAGCTCAGAGCCTCTGCACCACAGAGTCTGGGTCTGTCGCCAGCCTGGAGACACTGCTGGGTCCCCTGGAGGCCACTGGCAGCAGCCCCTCAGCCGTGGCTTCCTTCCCCCCTGCAGTTTTGCCCCAACACAGAACCGAAGCAGGAGAGTCACTGGGAGCAGAAAGAGCTGCGCTGAACTAGGAGATGCAGAAGGACAACACTCCCCTTTAGCCAGTCCAACTTGTCAAATCAGGCATTTCCACCTGCTCTGAGGAATGACTTTTTGGCTACTAACTGGCTGGCTGCTCAGCAGAGCATCAGGAATAAGTCAGGGTCTTCCAGAGCTGGGGACAAGAGTGCTGTAAACCTGAGCAGCTCCGAGCCCCTGAGCCACGATCAAACCAGCTGCAGACCAAGACCTGGGTAGGGTGAGCCCTGCAGGGTCACTGCCCAAACACACCTGCTCATGTGTCACAGGGATGAGGCGCTGCTTGGAGAGCTCCCGCAGGGTGTTGAGGTCTGTCCTCATGTCCAGCTTGCAGCCAACCAGCACAATCTTCGCATTGGGGCAGAACTCCTGCGTTTCCCCTTGCCACTGCAGAGGAAATGAGAGGCTCTGGTGTGTATGGCTTTTCCAAACAGGGTGTCACAACTGTTCAAACACTGATTAGCTCATGAGGACTCTTTAATGACGGCCATAGGCAAGGATGGGAATGGCCAGAGTCCCCTTTGGACAACTTTATGCTCGCTTGTTCCAGATTCTGCCCTGCAAACCTGCCCCATCCCAGCGGTGGTCCCCTGTGGGGGGCCAGTCCTGGCTGTGGAAAAACAACAACCACACAGTCTGATGCTCAGATCTGGGACCCCAGATCTGGCCAGTGGGGAGCTCTTTGCACACTCACACACTATTTATTACTGGGAGCCACATGTTAAAGACATGATGATATTCAGAGCATAGCTATAGCCAGGGAAATAAAGAATTGAAGCAAAGGAGAGAAGGCCAGGGCAAACATCCATGTCCTTCATATAAATGGCTCCTTTCAGAGCTCCCCAAATGAATGCCTGATGTCAGCTGTGTCTGCAGCAGTAAATAAATCCATCACCTGTGACCTCCCCCAGGGGAGACCTGCACAGCTCCATCAGCATGTCAATGCCCCAGTTACTTATCTAGTGGTGCTGAAGTAGAAAGCAGATAGTAAATAAAGATAAATAATTAGAGATTACCCCCAGCTGAAGTCATCACTTGGAATTAGCAATTTCCTGCTATGCTGACTGGTGGTTAAGCATATTTCCTGGGCAATTAGAAGCAGAAAGAAAACCAAGCCACAGCCAAGCCACCAAGTCCAGTGTCCACAACCTCATAGGGGAGGGAAGTGCCAAGAACAACCCAAACATCATTCAACCAGTATCAGACCAAAGCAACTGCAAAATATGAAAAATCTTATTTTTTACCAGGAGATTGTCTTAGATATCTTCAAGTATCTGCTTGCCAAGGACATTGGTTCCCCAGGACTCAGGCACCCCCAGCCCCTGGGCAGCATGCTGGAGATCATGGTGCTGCAGCCACAGAGAACCACAGGCCAGCACACCCTCACAATGAACAGATCCAGCTCTTCTGGAGCTGGAATTCAAGCACCCTGATTTACATGACGGATTTGAGCTCCAAGGTCTGGTCACACCTGGCAGAGGTCACAGCTTCTGTAGTGACACAAGGCTCCCTGGTCTATGGAGAGAGCTGTGACCCTCTCCCTACATGACTGACACCTCTGGGGGCCCAAGACCTGCTGTGCTATCAACACTTGTCAGAACCAAGCACCACTCCATGAAAACTTGCTCTGCATGAAAGGCAGAGCTGCTTGCTTGCACTCCCTCAGATGGCTCTGCCCTTTCAACTGTACATGCTGTACAGCGGCCCGGGCATCAGAAGGGCAGCATTAATAAAGATTTCCTCTGCTGAATTTTTGCCTGAGGCTTGAACAGGAAGTGTTATTTTCCTTATTTGCCTGATATCACAAGCTAAAACCCATTTCAACTTCATGGTGTCTTAGGAATTTTCCTCACTGCCGTAAGGCTGTGAGCCTGCACCAAAGGAAACAAGGCATCTACTCAGAGGTACTTAAGAAATCTCCTGGGATTTAGGGTTTATTTTAAGTTACCATATCAAAAAAACATTGCCTAACAGCACTCAAAACATCTGTGAGGCTGTACGGGGAAAGCCACACACTGAGCAGGATGGACTCACATGAAGCGTGTGCAGAGAGACAAATAATTCCCAACCCCACCTAATTATTGAGGGGTTTGTATTTCATTAAGGTGTAAGTGATTCACTTGCATTATTATTCTGCTGACTCCCGTGCTGAGCAGAGAATTCTTTGAGTCCACATAAAACACCCTCCCTCAACCCAGCCTGCTTGGTACCCGGGACCTGCTCTGGAAGCCAACACTGAGCCATTGACCGATTTATCTGAAGGGTCTTTGTCCCCTCACCAGGACACTCCTGAGACAAAGACTCACTTCTCAGCCCTCCCAGCAGCTGAGTAAGAGGCACTTGCTTCAGCACAACGTCTGGCAAAATGTGGAGAGGCCAAGAGGCCAGCCAGTACAATGTGACATGTTCAGGCTGTGGCCATTCCAGCCCTAGCAGCCTGGGGCTCTCTGAGGAGAACAGCCACGGGAACCACTGCTCTGTGATGCTTTTCATGCC
The DNA here is from genome assembly GCF_000691975.1 of Corvus brachyrhynchos. Lineage (NCBI taxonomy): Eukaryota > Metazoa > Chordata > Aves > Passeriformes > Corvidae > Corvus > Corvus brachyrhynchos. The sequence goes on along the minus strand of NW_008235742.1, from coordinate 1,527,634 downwards.
TCAGTGTCTCAGAGAGTGTCACAAATGAGATGCCAGCCAAGGCTCCCAGGACAGGATGCAGCTGCCAGATGCTTTCCTGCAGAGCAGAACCACAGCTCCCTGAATTTCATGGAAGGAAGCCGGCTACAGCCAGGACCAAGGGATTCAATCGACCTGGAAGCCACTTACCCTCACTCCTCTGAGCAGCATTCTGAGTTGCTGGACTTCACTCCATCTCAGAGGAAAGCCTTGTGTGGGACCTTCTCCCAGAAGTGACCCACTGGACACCAGCCAGGGGTGCTCCACAGCAGATCCCCAGCCCCATGAGGCTCTCTGGGACCTGCCAGCTGGAATATCAGCTTTGCTGAAAGGCACTAAGCTGCAGGTAGAAAACTCTTGTCTGCTCCCACAGAGCACAGCCACTCAGCTCTGCTGGGGCAGGCTCAGGGCCCTGCCTGCTCTCCAGGACAGTGGCATTGTGCCATCTCATCTTATTAATCCATGGGCTTGAAATTCAGTGCCACAGCTCATTATTTTTGTTGACAAGCTATAGAGAACTGATTGCTGTCTTTTTTGCTATGCAGATGCTGAACTGGGGGGAAAGCCAAAAAACTGAGCACTCTGCTTGCTTGGAAACAGGCACCAGGGGCCACTCCTCAGCTGCTGCAGGCAATCGATAGGCACTGGTGGTTCTGCTAACAGAGATCCCTAACATCTTCCAAGGTCTTAATGGAAAACAGAACAAATGCCCTACATTTCTCTCTGTCCCCACACTTGTACGTGTGACTACAGACTCCACACACATACTGCAATCTACCATGAGCTTCACCATTCACCAGGCTCCTTTCAAATGGAAATATCTTGCATTCTGCACAGATCAAGCAGAACACCTGACCATCCTCCTCTGAGCACACACACTCCAGCCAAGGCCTGGCCACAGGGCCAGAGCTTTGAGCCCTGATGAGAGCCTCAGGGCACAGGGACCTCACGGTGGGCCCTAAGGTGCTGCAGAGCACCCCTCTCGATGGCCAGAGGGCACGGGGGACTCACCTTCTTGAGCACGCTGTCCAGGGTCTCGGGGCGGCTGATGTCGAAGCAGATGAGCACAGCGTCCGAGTCCGGGTAGGCCAAGGGCCGGACGTTGTCGTAATACGCGGAGCCTGCGGAGAGGAGGGGAGGAGTGCGGTGAGCAGGTCCCATCCCACGGACTGCTTCTGGCCCAAAGGGGCGGGCTGAGACCTCAGCCCCCTCCGCCAGGCAGAGGTCTTTAACTCCAGTAAGAACTGGAGACACTGGCACATGATGCAGACCGCTCTGTTGAAGACAAAGGACGTTAAGCCGAGCTATTTGCAAAGGATTTTAGTTTCTTCGTTTAGGCATGGAAGTCAGAGGTTTTGTCCTTGTTTTCTTATATTTACCCCTTGATAGAGTGAAGAGGGAAGTTTTGCATCGCTCTCCCTCTCTAGAGAGCATCTGGCAAGACCTGGTGGAGCTGTGCTGCTGGGGATGCTGCTCACGCAGGAGGGAGCTCAGGAGGGCTGCAGTGCCACAGCACACTCACGCCTGGATTCCATCACTTATCATGCCAGTGCTGCACCACTAACAGTGGAAAGGTGTGGCTGAGAGAAGACAGGCAATGCTACTGCTAGTTTTTATCCTCTCTTGCTATCTTTATACAGGAGAGCTAGCTCACATATAGATTGTGAGAATTTGTGACAGGTAAAAACGAATTGCCTTTTTTTCTGGATTTGTGCTGGGAAAAGTCAGACAGATTCTTTTTGGTATATAAAAGAAGTGACAGGATTTGGTGAACAAGCTATAAATGGAAGGGGATGATTCTGCATTCCCTAGGAATTCTGTGAGCAGGCAAAGAGCCCAGCCTGAATCCTGAACAGCTTTTACTACACACATGTGTGCATGCACACACCTTCAATGCAAATTTCAGGCACTGAAGTCATTGTGCCATAGGGTTTTTATTTGCAGTGCATTCTGTTGGCGAGTGCAGACACCTCAGCAAACAGTCACGGAGCAACCAGCTCAGTGCTACTTAAAAACACTGTTTTGGTTTTATATTGCAAAGACAAATGACTTAAATTTCCTGGAGGGATGAGAAGCAGATGTTTATTTATGAAAAGAGGAAACAAAGACACCAGAGTCCTTGTTGAATCTGCCTCCTCCAAAAGCAGGATTGCCCACCCTAGGCCGAGGAAGCTAGACACGCTTCCTGCTGCAGCCCCTTGGCATGTCTGGACCCAGCACTTTCCCACCCCAGGAGAAGGGTGCAGCCCAGGTGCCAGGTGGCTCCTTGATGAAGTTCAGCACCTGATGAATTATGGATGATGGTGGCTTATGTTTCCGGAAGGATGGAAATCTGCCTGGGCTAAGGAGAGGAGAATGGGCTGATTCTCTGCAGGAGCTCCAGTCCTAGGTCCTGTGTGCACAGGGGCTCCGAGCTGAGGTACAGCCCAGAGTGAGCACAGTCCCCCAGCACAGCACTGCACACCAGGTGCTCTGCAAACACCCTGGGCCCCTCTGCAAGGCTAAGCCTGGGGAGCAGAGCCTGACGCTCCTGCCTCTGCCCAGAGCCCACATGGGGCAGGCTGAGGGCTGTGTGGAGCCTTCCCAAACCCTGCCCACTGCCAGAGACTGGCATCCAGCTCAGGGCACGGTACCAACAACAGCAGAGCTCTGGGACTCTGACCAGCCCAGCCCCTGCCACTCCCACACAGCCAGGGGAAGGTGCCCTGGATTTGATGTGCAGCTGGATTCCCAGCAAAATTGGCTACGGGTGTCTGCAGCTCTTACAGCCAGCCCACAGGAGCAAAGGCACCTGCACCCCTGCTCCCGTTGGGGAGAGACGGGTCTCTGTCCCTGCAAAGTCCCTAGGAAGGGAAGCAGCGGGGATCAGCACAGAAGAAATAGACCCTGATCTCTGCAGAGCCCAGCCCTCTTCCTAGAGGGAAAGTCATGCTCCCTAATGGAAAGGAGCCAGTCCCTGTGGCATCTTGGACAGCTCTGGAGACAGGGATGCCAGACAGGCAGGCACGGTGAGCAGCTCAGTGTCCCAGGCACAGAGATTTCTGACCCCGTCTCAGGCTCACACTGCTGCAGTTCACACCTGGCAGAGTCACACCATCCACTGCTCCCTCTTGGGCCCCGTGGAACAGCGAGATGACCCAGCCCTGCTCGGCACAGGGCTGCTTTCACAGGCAGCACCGAGCACAGGAGCTCTGAGCTCCCCTTTGAACAGGGTTTTCAGTCTCACGTTTGGCATGGGCTGACAGGACGGGATGGGATGGGAGATCCAGTGCTGATCCGCATGCCTGAATTAGGCTGGTCCTTTATCTGAGCCATGCCCTCTCCCCCACGCACACAGGGGTGTCTGCCTCCCGACAGGGGCCCTAGTGCTGCAGGAAACGTTCCCACGCACATCCTCTCCCTGCAGCTTCTCAGTTTTACATAAACACTTCAGATAAATCTACCCCCTCCCAGCCAAGGAATGCTCCTTTTGTAGGGGTAGTTTTGGCTCATTCAGCACAGACATTGCCACAGCAAACTGTATCATAGCAACCTGCTGCTCCTCAGCAGCCAGCCAGCCCCTCAGCAGAGAGCCGACAGCGCTGCTGCAGCCCCCCTTTATCCCACAAGACCCCCACTGTCTCATCCCAGTGCCAGGAATCATGCTCTCATCACCTGGGACCACAGGAGGAGAGACTCCCATGCTGGCAGGAGACACTGAGGGCAGGGAAGCACAAGGTAGAGAACCTTATCTTTTTAATGAGATCAAAATTTGCTTCCCATTCATTAACTTTCTGCTCCAACTCCATAGAGCAGGAGTCACCCCTGGCACCTCAGCTGGCAGTTCAGCTCACAGCCAGAAGCAGCAGCTTCTGCCCACCTCAGGAGATCAACAGAAACCAATGGGGACCCACAGCCAGTGCTGCCCTGTGGGGCAGGAGAGCTGCATTGCTCCCAGCCACGGTAACCCCCAGTTTGCTCTGGAGACATCTCTACTGAATCAGGAAATTCTGTTTGGGTGATGGTTTTGCATCTATTACTTTTTCATTGCATATGACAATTAAAAAAACAAAACAAAACACCCCCCCCCCCCCCAAAAAACCCCCAAACAACCCACAAAAGCCTCAGTGCCTTCAACTCTGGCTCTTCAATTTTATTGATTATGAGCACTTGACACCTTTCAGATATTCCAGCAAGACACCCCAGAGACCCCCAGTCTAGCACTTCCAAACACATGTATGCACACAGGTGCCCAAGGCTGGTGCATCTGCAGATTCAGCCTTCCTTTACTGCATGAGTCATTCTCCCACTTGGCATCCAGGTTTGCAAGAAACAGGACCTATGTGCATCTGTTCATGATGAAAGAGAGAATTGGAGCAAGCCAACAACCAGCTCAAAAATAAAATTCACACAGGGGTGGATACAAGCATGAGTAGCTCCTCTTTCCCCATGGCTGGTAGATCCTGGAATGCCTGGCACCGCAGCTCAGAGATGGCACTCTTGGGCAGGGGACGGAAATATGCTGTTTAATCTATACTTCGTTGTGCTAATCTTCATTTGTTCCTCATTAGCTGTTCCAGAGATAATGAGCCTCCTCACATAGGCACCCTCCATCCAACAATAGGGCATTACAAACCAGGAAAGACAGTGTATGTGCAGAGCCACGATCTGCTCTGCAAGGGGCTCCCACAGCCCTGCTCTGGCTTAAAACAGAGATGAGCGCTGCCAAGACCTACATTTCTCAGCTGCACACTTGTCTTGGGGGGCTCACTGTAAACTCTCCCCTAAGAGTTTACGATGCTGAGGCACATGCTGCTTTCTGCAGGGGCTGCCAAGAACAACCTTTGTGGAATGAAACAGAAAATCCCAGCTTTCTGGAGGGCTGCACTGACAAACCAAAGAGTTTTGGGTCACCTCCCCAAACAGTCGTGCCAGATGAGCACCAGCCTTTAGAGATGACAGAGGATGTCCACTCTGCCAGACAGATCCCAGCCACGGTCCAGCCAAGCTCTGGGTAAAAGGACAAAGCTGCCAAAGCAGGACCAAGTCAACAACGCCAGGACTTCTACAACATTCTGTCCCAGCTGGACTTTGACATTTGTCTTGCTTGTGCAACATCACTGCAAACGCCTGAAGTATAGGAAAGGAGGAAACTGCTCCGTGACATAGAATAAATACTCTTCTGGAAAGTGCCCGACTGGAAAAAACAACTCATCAGCTTGGACAATTAACCTCTGCTCCTAATTCTTACAATGCAAGTATAAAAATTAGTGAATTACTAAAGAGCCCAGCTGGCATACCTTCAGGATGAAGGCAATGGTGTTTGCGTAGGCTGAGGTGGCATTTCTGGGCCCCTCTCCAGATCTCATTACTGGAAGCCTGCCCCTCAGGAGGAGGCTGTTCTGCTGGATTTGCCGGTGGAGGAATCCCCAGCTCAGGAGGCACAGAGTGCTTCTGCCTCATCCCAGTCCCATGTTCTGCCTCACATATGCAGCTACCAGTGGCCCAGAGAAGCTTGCTCAGATGCAAACCTCCTCCAGCAACCGTGAGGAGCCCCTGAAAGCTCCTTGTAGAAGTCCCTGCTGGCTCCTGGGGGAGTATCACGGGTGTCTGGCATGGGAGGCCTGGGTCTGCAGATGCAGAAGAGCTCACCCAGCCTTTTCACAATCATGCCTGCAGCAGCTGACCAGGGAGACAAACGGGGGTCAGAAGTCCCTTCCTGGCACTCTTGCCACGTCACGAGGACAGCTGGCATTGCCACAATCTGCCTGTCATGCTTCCTATAGGGTACAACAAGGACCAAGAGTGGCAACAGCTTCTCACAGCACAGCCAGTACACATTCTGCCCTTGGGGAACACGTCCCAGGGCCGAATGAACACAATTATCTTGATGCAATGTTGCACATTTCAGGTTTACTGTTCACAAGCATTAGATCCCTCCCCAACCACTTGGCTGCCAGATAAGGTTTCTTCCCACAGGGAAGGCTGGGTCTGTACACTTGCAAAGTTTAATGGAGTGGAGATTTTATCTTCAGAATCTGGGGCAAAAGGAGCAGGGAGAGCAGAGCACAGGAGAGAGCAGATCACCTCCACGCTGTGGGAAAGGGGTCTGCACCCAAGCTGGGAACAAACCCACTCCACAGAACACCCTTCCTTCTCCACGAGGTTACAGCAGCCAGCAGGGTCAGCTGGTTGTCACTAAAGGCAGTGTTCCTCAGCACCCCCACAACTCCCAGGACATCCCATGGCCCCACAGAGGCCGAGCCTCTCAGATCTGTAGGGGACAAAGGATGGATGATGCCACAGGGCATGCTGCCCTTGATGCAGAAGAAGCAACCTCCATCCCTGAGCCACACAGCCTTGCAGCATGCCCCCCACACCGTGCACAGCCCAGAGAGATGATCCTCCTGGGCACTGTCCTGCCCTGTCATGTCTTCTCAAGGTCCATTCTCCACCCACTTCAGTATCAGCACTTCTGCTGCAACCCTTTAAAGTTCTGTCTGACTGGTTACTGACCTGCGTGAGAATGTGACCCAGCTGCACGTATTTTTAGGATTAACTATGTATTTGTGCTGAGGCACAACACAAGCATGCTGGTTTTGGGCTCTTAGTCTCAACAGGAAGCATGGGAGGAGCTCTTTTGGTATGGAAAGGGCAGCTCCACATTTTCTCTCTGAGGCAGAGTGCAAGTAGCATTGAACTCTTTCTGAGACAGAACTTGTTCTTACGCTTTGGAAGAGGCAGCCATGGCAATCCTGGAGCTGCACACTGGGAATCCAGGCACAGACAGCCGCAGCATCCATGGAGATGCCATTGCTAAACTCAGCCCCTTTCAGCTCTCTAATCTCATCAGCATTCCTCTGTAGTTCCCTTAAAAGAAGGATCTGTTATCACAGCCTGTGGGTTCCCACACAGGCCATTCCAAGGCAGACTGTTTGCTGAGTACAGGCAAAGAGGAAGGCGGAGGGGGATTTGCAATTCAGTGTTATTCTTGTCTTGAAAGCACATCTGCTGAAGAGACAGCGGCTGTGGAGGGCTGGCAGCCACACAGCTCCTCTGCTGTGAGCTGAG